>NW_012027220.1:23157-27750 GCF_000956235.1 Wasmannia auropunctata
TGTCGTAAAATAATTATAACAGAGCCGTATTAGTATCTTAAGACATTATTTGTAAATATTAGCCAAGGATTAGGAACAAGTGAATGGAGGAGCGCGCGCCGGTCCTGAGCGCCGCATGGATAAGAGCGATTATTCGTTAACTTTAACCAGCTCTCCTGCCAAAATTACTTGTCAGATCAAAATTTGCTAAAGGAAAAAGTTGTTCCTTTTAGCACAAAGTATAACGTCCTGTACTCCGAATGCGCCAATTCTGGGACACCCTGTATACTACATTGTACATAAACTATTTTTTTACAACTGTACCTTAATATTTCTTTGCATAAATTAATGATATGAGTCAACCGATGTAATAAAAATGTATAGTTGGTTTTCAAAAAATTACGCATTGTGCATACGTATTTTTTATGAAACAACAAGGTATATATGTTTTCTTTATGTCAATTGATTTATCTCATTATTCTGTGCATATAACTACTAAGATATAGTTATTAAAAAATAAATAATTTAAGAGATAGTTTATATTTTAAACTATATTAGAATCAAGTATAAAGTATCACATAAACTATTGATATTTTAGTAATTCTTTAATACATTTATACGCAGAATAACTAAAAAAATCATTATATAAAAAAATTATATACTTTTCTTTACCAAAATGGCTATGATGTTTATATCATTTTAAAAAGCTATTTTTTTTAAATTGATTTTATCATTATTTATCTCCATTTAGACTATACATAATCCTATCTAAAACATTTGTCCTAAACATGCTTATTTTATAAAAGGTAAACAACTGTATCACTTAATATGTAGCATCCTGTATATAACATATTATCCCCTTCTGTGCGTAGTTGCTTCTTGCCTTCTTTCCTCCCTCTTTTCTCTCTCTTTCTCTCTCTCTCTCTCTCTCTCTCTCTCTCTCTCACTCTCCCCTCCCCCTTACTCTTTTGTTCTCCCCCTATTTTTCTGTGTTTAGTTATCTACTTTCATCTACTTTTAAAGTACGAAAGAAAACGCGCAATAACAAATAAATATGAAAAAATATTTGTATTAATATAAATAAATTTATTAATACATTAATTTTTTATTTCATAATAGAAATAAATGTAATTTTAATTAAATCCGTAATTAATGCTTTTATTACAACGTATACATATTTTCTCGCTAGTTGATTGTTAAAAATTTTGCATTGATATTTTAAATTGTTAAGAATTATAGATCTTCGTATAAAAAAATAAACGTGATATAAATGTATGCATAAGCAACAGCTACAATTTATTTTATAATTAATTTTAATCTTTATTCGTTAACTAGCATTATATATGAAATTTATAAATCACAAGTAATAAATATTAATAATTGATGATAAAATTAATTAATTAATTTTTAAAATAAATAAAATGGTCAGTTAAAATTAACAATATCGTTATTACATTTAATTCTAAAATAAATATTTAAGTTTATGCATTAAGGTAATGTATAATAAATATTTAAGTTTATGATTTTACTTATACAAAATTTTAATTTTTATTATATGTCTATAAATTTTGAAATAAGATAATGCTTTTCTATTAAATTACAAAAAAAAATGTTATCTAATTCTGTGATAAATGTTTCCTATTTTATAATAAATATTTTCATGTAAAAAAATTTTCAATATTACAAAAAAATATTGTTTATCTTTTTAATATTAATCTTTCCCCAAATAATCTAATTAAAATATTCTTAAAACTTTAAATACATGTAATTTGGATAAAGATATTTAAAATTTTTTTTGTCTTTGCACGTTTTTATTTTCTGCATTATTTTATATTACTACATAAAAATATAAAATAATTTAACATTACCTGAATGAACCATTATGACGAAGATTAAAATGAGGAGCGATGTCGCAATTACTCGAGGCATCTTACTTCTTTGATCGCACAACTTTTATCCTTTCGATGATATAGATATAAATTGTACGTTAGAGGGTAACACTCTTCGAGGGAGATGTTGTCGGGTAGACAGATTGATCGCGAATACGCGAGTTCCCGTTCTTCACCCTGCGTTACTCGCCACCCACTCCTACCCTAGATCTTTCCCGACATTTTACTCCATGTTGTCCGCCAGGCTTTCCTGTAATACGTATGACGCGTAGATTCAATCTACTCTGTAGATTCTTCTCGCTTTCCTTTCTTGAAGCTTAGATATTTTTTCTGTGCAATATATACATATATATGATATGTCGAAAAATCCTTAATTTTAATAAAATTTACTAAAATTGTATGAAAAAATCGATGTAGCTTTATTATTACTTACTAGGAACAGGTAATAAGTAGAAAAGTTAAGCTAAATATGCTTATTTTTATTTGTTATTATCCAAGATAAAATTAAAACGACATAATATTAAGTTCTAATATTTATCAATTTTAATGAGTAATAGAATAAAATTTTGACATCAAAACAATTTTTATACTTTTTTCTTATCAGAGAAACTTAACAAACTTTAAGATTTGAAAATTCTGGATTTTACTATTCTAATAAAATTTGAAATTTTACTGTGCAATATGTGTAATTGTTCATTTATGTTTAAAATATTTCTACAACTTATGTATTTTCTCTTAATTTTTCTATTTTCTGAGTCTTTCCCCGAAAAATTTGCAAAAGTTTAAAGAAAATTATGTTTAATAATCATGCATTATTTCTTAATCGATGCAATTCCAATTCCTTTGTAATTTCTTTTTTATAAAAAATAAAATATATATGGATATACACGCACACAATATATAATGTTCTGTTTCAGGAACGGTCAAGCGTCTACAAATACAAAAAACTACAATAAAATCAACTCTTATCTAATAATATTACAATATTATATTGGAATCGTATCTTTCTGAGCACTACTAATTGTAAGATTTTTGTTAAATGATTTTCCTATTTAATTTTTATAATATTTATAATTAAAATTAAGTTAAAAAATCCAAAGAATGTTAACACTTGCAATGCTTTAGTATCCTATTGCACTTATATGATCACTCCTGAAAACATTGCGCGCTTAGTTACGCGCATTTGGCATAAGCGCGAGCAGTAAGAGGATTATAATAGGATTATATCAGCATGATAATTAAGTCAAAAATTGCAATTAAAACTCATTTATCTGAATGATTCCGAGACTATAATTTAAAACACATTTTTAATATGATCAACGGCAGTCTGCAATGCAACACATGATGTTCTCAGAGATAAATTGTTGCTTTAAAATGTTGTTGATATTTTAAAATAACTTGTATAGGGTGAGTTATACAATTGGAATAAGTTACAAGTTTTATTTTGTTAAAAATAGAAAAAAATGTTAAAAGACAAAATGGAATAATATAATAAGATATATCTTATGTTATGTAATTTATGCAATTTTCAAAAATCTTTGTTAATTGTATAATCAATATGTGTACATGTTCAATGAAATATATGACATAGAACTGTTAGGGGAAAGGACGAAAGCGGGAGACGCCCCGACATCGTGGCGCCCATCCAAGTCGTTGTCGGCGTCATCATGACGCCAGTGACGCCGCTATTTAATCCAGAATTTTAAGCTTACAAAAAGGATATTACGGAGAAAAAAATGTCAATAAATTTATGTTTCTTTCTTTCCAATTTCTTTTTCTACTTATACTCTCAGTTTATATTATCTGCTATTGCTATCTTTGTTTTTGCCGTTATATAATCAATATATGTATACATATACATATAGGGTGTTCTATTTAAAAAAATTAATGTGACTTTAACCTAACCTTTGGCGACGCCACCCAAGGTCACAATAATACTGCTTTCGAATGTACCCCTTAAAATCCTAAAACTTTTATTTGAAATATTTTTTAGTAGAAGGCGTAGGAAAAAAGATATTTGGGGTGGCACATTAAAAATGGTCCACCCTGTATATACAAGGTGGGTTGAACTTCCGAAAACGACCTACGCTTAATTGTTATGATTTTTGGCAGAAATACTCGGAATTATGTCAAATGAATCCTTAAATGGATTTCCTACGCAAACAAAGTTTCATACAAAAAATGTTTAAATAAAATTATATATTGTTATACTGATTTAGATGAATATAGGTATTGTAATTATATATTTGATTAATTAGAGATTAAAACATGAAAGGATAATTAAGGGAGAGTCTGAGGGGAGTGGAGGCAATAAAAAATAAAAGTAAAGCGAGATTCTAAGACGAATTTACAATTTTGCACGTAAAGCAAGGTTTATTTCCTTCCCCTCTGTGTGTTAGATTCAGGGTGCGAAGGCCTCTGATGGGGGGTTGGAGGAGCGAAGCCCCCCAGTAGGTAGCATGGACGCAGGCAGGGGGGAGGGGCGGAACCCCTTCTCTCCGCCTATTACAAGGTTAATATTTATTGTAGAAATAAAAAATAAATCTTACAATTAGATTTAATAGATTTAATTAGATTTAATAGATATTCAATTTAATATACTTCCTACCTCGCGTAGAGGTCTGTCTAATCTTTTCGGTATCTATTATTTTTAGTATATTGTAGATTCATCGATTTAGTAAGGCGAAGATTTAATAGATATATAATATATGTATATATATTTAAT
>NW_012027220.1:31463-33353 GCF_000956235.1 Wasmannia auropunctata
TTGAAATATTTATCTATTACATTTTTACATTTGATCTTAAAAAATGGCTTTTTTATAGGAGTCGCTAAAAATCCTTTTAAGGGCTTTTATTTTAGCCCAAATTAAATCTTTTGACAAAGTTTCATTGAAATTGGTGGTAGGTCGTTTTCGGAAGTTTATCCACATAATATCTCAGTAACTATTAAAATTTAAAATATCTTGGAATTGTAAGGTCTAGAAAAAAATTGTTTTAAAAGTGCACGAAAGGGGGCTATTATAGTGATAATTTTTGTCCAAGTGCATCGGAGATTTCAAGATCACTTTGTTTTTTCAAATAGAATTATATGATTTTTTTACATAATATGATTCCACTAATTATTCTGCATACAAAAGTAAAAGGTAAAGTGGTCGAAAAATTAATATTTTACAAGATATTTAATACAAGATATCATACTATATTTTAATATAAAATGCGAAATATCTCAAAACGTGTTTGAAAGTGAGCTATTAGGAATCGACGCGGTAAGTATAGTGCGCAGATACATATGTGAAAACGGTTTTTTAAATCATCAATATAATTCAACTAACCAATACATTAATTCTTACAAACGTTTTGGCTCCGTTCGAGCCATCTTCAGTGTAACATCTCTCAAATACTTCAGCGTGCCCTCCGTCTCGTTCGAAACTGAGAATGTCCACTATCGATCCAAGTTCTCATGATTAAAAAATTCCAAACACCGGTTACATAGCCGGATGGAAGACTGTATGTATTATATTAGAGTATCATGTAATGTCTTAGTTATAAAGATACGTTATAGAGATCAGCCAAGAGAACTCAAGATTGCACAACAGACACACCCGCTCACACATAACATAATGTCAAAACTCAGCAGTCGAACGATAAAAACGGTGTATAAATAAATCAAAGTCGACAGTCACACGAGTAAGAGTTTAAAACAATAAATTAAATTAAAAGATTAATAAAACTATATAAATAAATTCACATATAGGATTCTGGCCAGAGAACGTCTATTCTTTACGAAGTCACAAATTAAAGTGAAAATGTAATAAATAAAAGAAGACAATATGTCAAACCATGTTGTAAAGGGAGGCACAAACAATGTTTATGTATTATTGATCAGAGAAATGTAAGATTGATGTAATCCTTCTGTATCGGTTTGCATGTTTACACCATTTTTTTACATCTGTGAAGTTAGCACCTCATTTAAAAAAAAATAAATTTTTCGATACAGTTCTGAGTGCACCCCAAAGAGTTCCAGAGTTCCTGCATAAAATTAAAAATAGTTCCGCCGAATTAAGCAAAAAAACCTAATAAAAAAGTTTTGGGATGCCAACTTCACAAAAAACAAAACGAAAATTTGAGATAACTCCTCAACCGTTAATACTAGAGCTTTGTGTATTAAGAACTTTTGTTAGAACTCTTGGGGTACTACCCAGCACTCTCGACAGAACTGCCGGAACTGTTAAAAAAAAATTTTTTTCAGAAATTTTTCGATCCGTGAAACGAAAAATCGCGATATCTTTTTTGATATTAATTTCACGGCTTCGGGTGGTAAGAACTATTGTTAGAACTCTTGGGGTGCTATTCAGAACTGTCGACAAAACTGCCGGAACTGTAAAAAATTTTTTTATTTGTCGTCTACGTGTTAGTCGTTTTTCTAAAAAAAAAAATCGTTCAGATTTATGCAGTTTGTTATCGTGACTGTAAAGCTTTTTAATTGTGTGTGTGTTTGTATGTGTTTGTGTTTGTGCAATTGCGTGCATGTCGTATGTAGATATATCACAAAAGAGATAAATCCCACGGTTCGTCCGCAGTATTTTGCGTCTCCAAATCCTCTCTGTTGTGGCAAGCACACGTGTATTTTGCGCGGTCGTATTTTGTGAGGTAAA
>NW_012027221.1:0-655 GCF_000956235.1 Wasmannia auropunctata
ACGATTTACTGACACACGAGACGTTCACCCGACGATAGCAAGTAGTCGACTGAATTTATTGGTTTTATGGTTATGTTTGTATCATTGTCGAAACGTGAACATATGAGTGAACGTCTCGTGTGTCAGTAAATCGTCGTGTGTTAGTGAATTGTTGCATGCTTCTTTCTACGAGTGATTTTTCAGTCGACGAATAATTAATAGATAATAATTAATAGATAATTAATAGTCGTGTATTAATAAATCGCCGTGTGTTTCTTCGTGTGATGTTTCAATGGATAGATAATTAATCGACAGTGATTGTAAAGTACGTAACAGATAGATGCATTAGTTGATTTTTCGTGATTTCCAGTGAATTGTTCGTATGTGAATCGAGTGTGAAATGTTGAAGCGACACGTTATGTAAAAAAAAGAATTAACTAAATAATAATCTGATCTGTGTCAGTTAGTGATAACGTCTGCATTAAAATTAACGAAAATTTATTAAAATAAACGTTTATTTGGACGTGGTCCATCGAAATGGAAATTCCGTCTTTCTCACGAAGCTATACAGAAATCATCGAATCTTTACAAGGTAATTGATGTGTGTGTGTGTGTGTGTGTGTGTGTGTGTGTGTGTGTGTGTGTGTGCGTGTGCGTGAGCAAGAGAGAATGTAAT
>NW_012027221.1:1432-5383 GCF_000956235.1 Wasmannia auropunctata
TATTTTGGGACACCCTGTATATATCTGTCTTCAGATTTTTTGGTTAACGGGCATTTTTCTCAACGATGTAATTCCTTAGTGTAAGAATCAGGAGAGGCTCCAAATATAGGGTAACAAATCAGTTGAGCAAAATGTTTGTTCCCAAAATTTTGTTCCCAATTTTTTCTTCACTACTTGTAAACTTCTTGCTCAAGATTTCTTCCTCGTCTCGTTGCTTCAGTCTCTATTAACTTTGCTGCCCCTATGACTCTTTCAACGTATGAACCGTTTGCAGTTTTGCAGTTTGCAGCTTTGTATATAGTTAAAGCTGTAATTCTTCTGTACCGTAATTCATACCATAGCGGACAGGAACTTTGCTCTTTTGTAGCTTTCGCAGCTTTAATACACAAATTCAAAGTCATGTGTTGCTTTGCAAAAAGTAAAAAGTCAGCGACATTTCTTTTATCTTAGCGGCCGTCTAATCAAAACCCTTTTAAACCACGTGGTTAAATTCGAATTTTTTCAGCATTTTCAATAAATTATAATTAATTATTGAAGTATTAAATATTATTTTAAATATCATATTCGTTTACCACTTTCAATATAATATAATAAAAAAAGGTTTAGAGAAAACCAAATTTTATGCAATAACCTTATTTTAATATCCTTAGCCCTTTCAATTACTGTTTTTGTCGCGTCACGGGCGTTCCGCGGAGCTGATAGACTCGTAAATGAGGAGTCGGGAATGGAGGATGGTGCTGATGAACTGTAGAAGACGTGTATTGTTTAAACGAAATAGTACAACACTTTTATTGAGCACAATCTCACACATATAAGGCGGTGCGTAGTATCGGCGGACAAACGGAGATCTTGATACTACAACGTTCTGCGTGGTTCGCGGACGGAGATCTGCTGCCGCGATTATTCGACGCGACCGCACCGCCGCAAACGATTACAAAAATTTTAATACGGAGAATCGCCGTGCAATTGACACGCCGCGGACAACGTCGCCGAATCACGATCGGTACGCAAGTGTTTGGTCGACGGTAAAACCGAAGCGTCGATCGGAGTTCGCCCTCTGACGCAGGTGCGCGATAGGTGAGAATTCATCTATCGCGCAGACATGCCGGCCGGCGACGATCGCACGAGGGTGGATCGATCGACAAACAAGCGGAGCACGCGTGCTCCATGCGCTGCGTCGAACGAGTCGCGATTGTGGCAGCGGCTCTCAACCGGCGCTTGACTTGTGGCGCAAATAACCGGTCGACGCTTTCCGATAGCGGGCTAGCACGGAACAGTTTTTAAAGAAATTACTCCCTCCAATTGGAGAGTCTCTCCTTTTAATAAACCCGTCGGACAAAGCAGAAACAAATTGAGCACATGCGATTTTGTCGCGGATCGAGTGAGGGTATTCAGAACGCCAATTGCGATAATTGCAATCTAAATCAGAACCAAAAGTAGCAATATCTTCCCCGAATTTCTGTTTCCTATTTGTGAACTGAGAATAATAAAACTGAGACAAATGACTTTTTCCAAAACGCATTTCTAGTTTCGACTTTAACTCCGCGTAATCTAAACTCTCTATGTTTTACACACAATCCAAAATCGAATGCGCTTTTCCCCTCAAACAAAAGACCAAAGCTAGCGTTTTCGCGTCTTCCCCCCAATCATTCGCTCGGGCAATAAGATCGAATTGAGGAAGAAATTCGTAACAAAACGCTTCCGTCAAAAGTATCCAATTTTAAATTTAAATCCATCCCTCCAAAAGATCTCCCGCGCGCATCTCCCGAATTATTCTCGTTTGCAAAATTCACACACGTCACACACGCTCTTCTGTTCCCTGCTCGAGAAGGAATATTATTGAAAAGAATATTATTAAAAATATGTTCTCTCAATCGCTTAAGCTTTACGTTGCGCTTCTGTAGCATCGTCGAGAACTCTGTCTCTCTGCGCGCCTGTTCTTCTTGTAACTGACGAATCTCGCACATTATTGACAGCAACGGTTCGCACAATGGTTCGAAACACGAAATTCGCGCTGAAAAATATTTTTTACTAATATATCAACATAATACTACTTAAAAACAGAACTGGAGTATAAAAAAACATTTTTGACACAAAAAGTACATTGCAAAAATCAATTTTGCAACTAATTGTTATAAACAAATTATTAAAATATTACCGGAGAGACAAATTAATTACGCCAATCGATTCTACGGGAAAAATGACTATAGAAATATGTATAACTTGCTCTTAAATCATTATTAATTTATGTAAAAAATAAATAAATAATATTCGGTTTGTTGAATTCTTGTTCCCACGGCTAGACCGATAAAATTTCTTGTAGCAAAAAAATAGTTTTCAAAAAAAATTACAAGATGTGTTTCTTTTATAACTTTTTTCAATAGGAATTTATTGGTAGAGATTAGTTTTCCTCTACAGTAAATTGCATTATAATTTAAAAGTTTGGAGAATTGTTTGATTTAACGATACCTACAAAGCAAGAGATCTGCTCCGACCCCATAAAACTATTACAAAAACATAATATGGAATGTAACAATGATAAATAAATCGAGTTTAGCTACAGCCATCCGCATCCCTTCAAGTATATATCAATAATTATGCATTTTTAACTGTCCGCGTTACATGTGCCATCCTATAACCAATTACCTTCTTTTAATATGAAAATAAATATGCGGCGAAGAATGAGAAGAAAAGAGAAGAGGAAAAAAAGAAAAAGAAAGAGGGAGGGATATTACTGAATTATTGATATTACTTAAAGGGATGCGGATGGCTGCAGTTAAACTCGATTTATTTATCAATGTTACATTCCATATTATGTTTTTGTAACACTTTTATAACGTTGGATAAGGTCTCTTGCTTTGTAGGTATTGTTAAATCAAAAAATTCTCCAAACTTTTAAATTATAATGCAATTTGTAAAGGAAAACTAATTTCCGCCAATCAATTCCATGACAAAAATTATAAAAGAAACATATCTTGTAATTTTTTGTGAAAAATATTTTTTGCTACAAAAAATTATATCGATCTAGCCGTGGAAACAAGAATTCAACAAACAAAATATTATTTATTTTTTTTACATATATCAATAATGATTTAAGAAAAAGTTGTAACGATACACCCCCGAAAGTGCATCGTTCCCGGCCGAACAACCGCCGGATGCCGCCCGACCGACGAACCGTCGGGCGAAGAAGGCGCGGTGCGCCCCATATTTTTTAAGCGTTCCAAAGGTCGTCGGCTGGCAACTTAAGGCCAGCCGACAAAGACGTTACCGTAAATCATGTAACGGTACCGGAAACCACCGAACGGAGCCGATCGCGGCCGAATGCCGTAATGATAGGGTATATAAGGGGCTCCGAAGCCAGGAAGGCTACCAGTTCCTGACCGTCTCACGAACCGACGACACCGGGGTAAAGAGTGGCTTTGCCTCGGTCCGAGTGATTCTCGGTGACGTCTCGGCTCGCAGACCTCCAGACACGATCCGCACAGTGGCCCCGAAATACCCAGGAGTAGAGCGTTTCTCTGCTCTTGGCTGAGCGTTTCTCGGCAGGGGCCACTCCGAATTCCTCACACCCGGGGGAACGAATCAAGGGTGAAGCGTTACTTCGCCTCGATCCGAGCGGTTCTCGGACGCTTCGCTTCCCTATTCTCCGTCGACACGATCCTAGACTTTGCCCCCGGGCGCAGAGATTCGAACTCGCGTACGGCCCGCGCGCCGTACGCGCGCACCAACCGGGTACGCCCGCACACGCCACGAGCGCGTGACCGCGTCGTTAGGCCGAGCGCTCGCGCCGCGCACCACCCCGCGCTCCGGGCGCGCGCCACGAGTTACGAACAAACACGGCGTGAGGCATTGCGACCGAGAGTAACGATACTGCGAGTAATTATGGACTCTCTCCTTTTCTTCTTTTATTATAAATTAGTTCTTCGCGGCGTTTTCTTATAAGTTATTATC
>NW_012027221.1:5403-5736 GCF_000956235.1 Wasmannia auropunctata
TCGACTAAAAAAATCACTCGAAAAGAAACACACGACGCGTGCACTCGATGATAGCAAGCAGTCGACTGACTTTAATACCGAATTTATTAGTTAATGATTATCAATCCCGTGTCTATTAATTATACGTCGACTGAAAAATCACTCGAAGAAAGAAATACGCGCACAATTTATTAACACACGACGATTTACTGACACACGAGACGTTCACCCGACGATAGCAAGTAGTCGACTGAATTTATGGTTTTATGGTTATGTTGTTATCATTGTCGAAACGTGAACATATGAGTGAACGTCTCGTGTGTCAGTAAATCGTCGTGTGTTAGTGAATTGTTG
>NW_012027221.1:5756-6458 GCF_000956235.1 Wasmannia auropunctata
CGTGTGCTCTTCCGATCTACGAGTGGGGATAGCAAGACAGAAAGTAGCGACATCTTGTGGCATACTACCTCATTGGAAGTAGCGACATCTTGTGGCATGCTACCTCCCGTCTTACCTCCCTACCTTCACCCGCACACGTCGCAACCCCGATGGCCCTCGTTCATTGATCGAGAACCCTGTCTATCTACTTTTTACCTCAGATTGATTTTATTTTTGTTGCATATATTGCATGTAATGCGTCTTGCCTATGTAACTTGGGATGTTTGCTTTCGCAGATATTGTATTTTTTGTTATAATTAAGAATGGCAATATAGTTCGTAATACTTCTGCTCTGTACTAGACCCCATATTGCAGTCATAGCTAAATCGCAATTGCTTGTTTGATATCATATTTGACAGCTATAGCTTAATCTTTGCATGCACACACACATGACTTCATCAAGACTCGTTATTCTGCGGAAATATTATATTTTTTGACAATTGTTTGTTTCTGAATCTATAACTAAATCCACATACTTACTTACATGCACACGCACGGCACGGACGCACGCACGCACGCACGCACGCACGCACGCACGCACGCACGCACGCACGCACGCACGCACGCACGCACGCACGCACGCACGCACGCACGCACACATCAATTACTTGTAAGAATCGATGACTTCTGTATAGCTTCGTAGAGAAAGACGGAATTTCCATT
>NW_012027221.1:6478-7833 GCF_000956235.1 Wasmannia auropunctata
GTTTTCTTTTAAGTTATTATCGCTCCCCTATCGGGTCCTGTAATCCGCATAGGGGACCGCCCCGCGAATCCCGTTGGTTCTTTTATATTGCGACGGAGCTTTATTCCACGTCTTATTGTTTCCAGGTTTCTTTTATATCTTGCGATGAATTATTATTCGATGTACTATTATTTTATTTTATTTGCGGAATATATTTTATTTTGTTAACTTAAACCTAATTCGTTCGATTTCGTTATTGTTCCGCTACTCTCTCTCCTGAACCTGCTGGCGATCCCGGCCACCCGTTCCGATACCGACGAGCTATACCGCGCATCAACAGCAGTCGTTTTAAAATTATACATATTTCTTTAGTTATTTTTCCCGTAGAATCGATTGACGTAATCAATTTGTCTCTCCAATAATATTTTAATTATTTATTTAGAATATTTAGTTGCAAAATTGATTTTTGCAATGTTTGCAACTTTTTGTGTCAAAAATGTTTTTTTATACTCTAGTTTTGTTTTCAAGTAGTATTATGTTGATATAATAATAAAAAAATATTTTTCAGCGCGTATTTTGATTTCGAACCATTGTCCGTCGCCTCTTCCTCCTCTGGAGACTCTCCGGAGAAGCGTTTCTCGCTCTTTTTCCAGTGGTTGCTATCGCTACTTTTTACTCAATCCGCTCGTCCATTCGATTCCGGACGAGCTTCCAAAATGTTACGTTCGCGCTCACTGCTGTATTTGCGCCCTCGGCGAAGACACACACTCGTGAGCTCGCGGGGAAAAGAACAACACACTCGTTTTATAAAAGGACTGCAACGGTTTATTGAACTCTGAAATACACTAAGCGCACGTCAATCTCATTCTCAGAGTCCCACCAAACAACAACGTTGCTGAGGGAGCAACTTTTTCTTCTTCGCTTCCGCGAACGATTTCAGTCGGTACAATTCAAACTCGGCCGACACCACGAAGTACGGGCGCAACATTATTAAGGTCATGACCTTAAGTGACCTTTAAAAGATTTCAGCTGTCGGCCATTGTTTATAAACTGTAAAAAGTTATTAACAAAAGAAAATGTTTCATAAATAAAACGCAATTTTTGTCGTGTATTATATTTTTTAAAAAAGTAAAAAAAGGGTGTCAAGTGTAACCTCGCTCCTTGAAAAAAAACTTGTATCTAAATTAAATATAATTTTTTTAAAAGATAAAACTTAAATGGTACTTCATTGTACTTTAATATTAACTAACTTTACTTCAGTGATATATACAGGGTGGACCATTTTAATCCATCCAGTCGAATATCTCGAAAATCAAGCCCGGGAGAGAAAAATTTTTCAGACAAAAGTTGTTTGGTTTCGAAGGGACCATAAGATA
>NW_012027221.1:7853-19555 GCF_000956235.1 Wasmannia auropunctata
TCCAAAGTTGCAATTTTGGAGCTTCATAACTTGAAAAGTATTCAATAAAGAAACATTTAATTATAGTGGTTTGGAAAGCTCTTGAGATCAGCTACAAGAATATGTAATAAAAAATAGGGGATGCCATTTAAAAAAATTGTCGTGACTTTCATGTGACTTTCAAATAATTCTTCAAGGTCAAACCAATGGTACCATCTTATGGTCCCTTCGAAACCAAACAACTTTTGTCTGAAAAATTTTTCTCTCCCGGGCTTGATTTTCGAGATATTCGACTGGATGGATTAAAATAGTCCACCCTGTATATTACTATTACCTGTATAAATAACTTGATATCAGTAAATGCTGTCAAGTTAAATAAAAATTATGTACGGTGTCTTATTGTTCAATTATTATTACTTGTATAAAAAATTTGATATTAGTAAATGGCGTCAAGTTAAATAAAAATTATGTTATTCAACCTAAATAATGTGTATATCGTTTGTATAAAATATTTGTTGTCAATAATTGGCGTCAAATTATACTCTCATAAAATAATTAATTTACAACCCGAGTGACATGTATGTACTTACAATACAAAATGAAATGATTTATAGATCTGTAGATCTATAGATGAGATAAGCTAGAAAGAGAGCAGACAAAAGAATAAGAGCAAGTGAGACAGAATCTCAGATGGCGTTACTGGGGAACTTACTCATTTTGCGCATGCGCACTCTGTGTTGACCAACACTGACATCAAAAGTGCCGACAGAGAGTTGCGCTACTGTATATACTGTGCTCTGGCTTCGTCCGCCCAATGGGGGCGTCGTGCATCAACCCGGAGAGGACGGTGTACACTGTTCTTCCGTACACTGGATCCCAGACCACGCAGTTTGGGCAGAAGGCGGGCCAACGCGTCCGCCCTCCTGACCACCCTGAGGGTCAGCAGCTCAAAATGTTTGCCGAACCCCCACCGGCCGTCCAGGCTGAGGCCTAGATACTCGATCGTCGGCCTCACCGCCGTATGATCCACCTTTATGCGGGACTGCGGTGGCGCCCCCCCAAAACCCGTCGTGAAAGAACAGGACCTCGGTTTTCTGGGGCGCCACCTGCAGTCCCATTGCCTCGATGGCTCGGACCACGCCCGCCACGGCATGGTTCGCCTTTGCTACCGCTGTCCCCCAGTCGGCCCCTCCGGCGAGCACGAACGTGTCGTCTGCGTAGCAGGGCCCCCGGGGGAATGGTCGCCCGCAGAACAGCGTCGTATGCAAGGTTCCATAAATCCTGGACGGACCCCTGCGGAACCCCACACGACACAGCCCTTCCGCTCTGGAGTCCGTCTTTGTCGACGAACTCCAGCCGTCTGTCTCGGAGGTAATCTTCCACGGTGGCGACCAGACAGGGAGGCAGCCGGAAGTACACCAGCGCCTTCCTGATCCGGCCCCAGGGGAGGGAGTTAAAGACGTTAGAAATATCTAACGCCACCGCCACTACCACCTCTCCCTCTGCCACCATGGACTCCGAGAGGTCCCTTACTTGCCTTATGGCATCCACCGTCGAGTGGGCCTCCCGGAAACCGTATTGGTCCGGCGACAATTCTGGACCATCCCCCCCGGGACAAGGCGGTTCGAGATGATTCTCTCGAACATCTTACCTGTCTCATCCAGCAGGTAAATCGGCCTATATGCAGAAGGGCTTGCCCTCCTTGCACAGAAGAACAAGATTGGCCACCTTCTACAACTGAGGGAACCTACCTTCCTTAAAGCACCTGGTGTACAGGTGCCTCAGGCGGTCGCCAAGGTCGTCCGCTGCCAGAACCCAGGCCCAACTCGGCACACTATCCGGACCTGGAGCCTTGAGCTTGTCCCTCAGCTCCGAATGGCGCGCTCCAACTCCGGCCCCGTCACCTCCAGCTCCTCCGACCACCCTTCGATAACAGGGCGGTCGACGCGCGGGAGGATTTCCCGCTCTCTGATTGGGAACACGGCCCCCACCACGCTCAAGGAACTGGGGTTCCAGGGTCTCCGTGGTCGGGGGCGTCCATGACTTGAGCTTATTCAAGACCAAGCGGTAAGGATGACCGCACGGGTCATTGTCTAGATCTGCGATCAGATCAGCCCAAGCCCCAGCCTTCGCCTTCCGGATCGCCAGTCGCAGGGCACCCCGCGCGGCACGAAGCACCTCGTACGCTCTAGCGATCCTCTTTCCTGTCCCCTCGACGCCTGGCACGCGTGTAGGCCCTCCGGACCCGGACAGAGGAGCACCGAAGTTCGGCGTCACACGCATAATTTCCTGAATCCGTCTCACGTCTTCTTCGAGAGGAACCTCGGACAGGTCGTCATCGGCCCAACAGCCGACGACCACGGTCGCCTGGCACATGTCCGGGTCCATCTTCTTCAGTGCCCATCGACGCGCTCCAGCCGCAGGGCTGGCACCTGCGGATGCTCGCGGTGGACGGGCAGCGACCTCCATCGCTATGACACGATGGTCCGAGAGACCATTTTCTCTGTTGCCACCCTCCAGCCCCTCACGAGGCGCGCGTCAGAGGGAGTGGCCTACGTCAAATCGACGATGGACGTCCCATTCCACCAAACGCACGTGGGTTCTGTCCCCCGATTGAGGAAGCCCAGCTCTAAACCGGCCGCCCACTCCTCAAGGACGCTACCCCGAGCGTTGCCGCAGGAGGAACCCCAACGTGCAGAATGCGCATTGAAGTCTTCTGCGACCAAGACCGGCCTGGGGAGTCGTCTCGCAACGAACTCCCCCAGCTCCTCCTGCTCGTAGCGGGCTAGCGTCCAACTCGGGGGAAGGTAGCAGCTGAACACGTCGATAGGCCCTCAGTCCACCGTCACACCCGATGCCCGCCGTTATCGGCAGGCAGGGAGGGCGGTCGCCCGCGGGGCGCCATATGATTGCCACAGAGCCGCACGTATCAGCGAACCAACAAGGGTTGCCGATGGGTATGCTGTGCGGCTCCGAGGCGATCCCTATCCCGGCATCCACTTCCGCGAGGCTATGGACAAACAAGTTCTGCGCCCCGCAGGAGTAGTGTAGGTTCCAGGCGAACGCCTGGAGGAGGGTGTGGAGCATTGTGTATTAATGTCCCCCCTCCTCCAGGGTCATCTCCATCCTGGAGTCCTCGGTGGGTCACTTCTGCTCCCCATCGGGACTCGCGGTGTTCCCCTTCTGGGGGGGCAGCAGCAACAGCGGCGGCGCGGCCTCTCCTGCCCTAGCCCTTTTTGGTTCCCGGGCAGGTCTGCCCGCCCGGTGCTCGGCAGGCTTGCCTGCCGTTCGGCACACCGGACAGTCAGGCTTTCGGCCTCGCAAACTCGCGCCACGTGCCCGGGCTTACCACACTTGTAGTAGCAGTCGCTCTTATCATCGCGACTACTGCACGTGCTGCCCACGTTGCCCGTCTCGTGGCACCGAAAGCATTGGAGAAGCCTATCCAGGAGAATATCCAGCCGGCATTTGGCTCACCCCACTGTGACACGAGTCACCTTGGCCACCGCCTGTGCCACCTTGAATGGGCAGCGCGCCCAGGCCGTCCCTAGGCCGTTGGGGGCCATTTTGATGGCCTCCACCTTGATATCTGAGGGTGCATAACTCTCCAGGCCGGCCACCGTCGAGGAGATGTCCTCAGCGGTGATCAAGTCATCGAGGTCCCGCACCCTCATCTCGGCCGTCTTGCTGGGCAGGGAGACTCTGACTCCCTTCCTGCCCTCAAACAGACGCGTCAGCCTGGCGGCAAATTTCCGCGCCTGCTCCTTTGGTTTGGGACCGGAGATCTCCATAACGAGGCCCCCGATCAGGGCCCTCCTGTTACGCAGACCTTCGATCCTGAGATCCGACCCTTGAGATCCTTCGGCATGATGTGTTGTCGCGCCGTACCGAAGAGTCTCCGCATATTGGTCCCGCAGACACGTTACCGTTACCGTGACCATCGCCGTCCTCGGGGGCCTGGTCTTAGGCGCCGGCTTGTTAACCGGCTTTGCCGGTTCTATGGGGCGGCTGCCCACCGACTTTGGCCGGTGGAGCCGCATTGGCTCTCGCGAACTTCGCGGTCCCGGCCTTGGCCTCCCTCCTCGTCTTCCTTCCCAGAACAGTGGTCCACAAAGAGACCTCCGCAGGGGTGGAGGAGGGGGGGCAGAAATCTCGAGTGCTCGCAACGCGACGGCTCGCGTTAAGAGACCTGGCATGGCTTGACATATATGATGACATATATAACTGACATCATTTATATATATATATACATATATTTTATATTATATTTTATTTATATTTATAGTTTTTTAAACACTTGACACCAAGCCACCGTGTCTCCTGATCTCGCCACGCGTGCAAAGTCAAAAATTTATGTGAGACAATACAATTACAGGCATTACTTGTTTCGCGACAAAAAAAAAATAATGATTATATATACATTTATTATATATACATATACGAAGATAGTTCAAAAAGTTCTCGGCCTAACAAAGAAAACATGGTTTTTGGCAAAACTTTTTTTTTATTTTTCGACATAATCCCTTTGTAAGTCAATACATTTAGACCAACGATATTCCAACTTCTTTAGACCTTCAATCATAATACAATTTTCATAATCTTTCAAAATAAGCGTTTGTCTTAGCGATGATCTCAGTATTTGAAATAAATCTTTTTTTAATAAGCTATTTCTTCAGATTCGGGAACAGGAAAAAATCACTGGGGGCTAAATCTGAGTGAGATACTGAGATCTGGGTGAGTACGGTGCATGTGGCAGCAATTTGAAGCGCAACACATGGAGTTCTGCGACTGCAATTATGAATAGATATAGAATATGTTCTGGACCAAATGTAGATCAAGGTCAAGGGGGAAGGGGGAAATGTAGGTCAAGGTTAAGGGGAAGGGGAATGTAGGTCAAGGGTGGGGAAAGGGTTAATTACTTAATTAATCAATCAATTAATTGATAATTAATTAATCGCTAATTAATCAAACGATAATTAGTTTATCAATTAAATGATACTTAATCAATTAATCAATCAATTAAATGATAATAATTAAACGGTATATAATTATTATGCATTGGAGGCGGTACCGCCATTTTGGTCGAAGGTTCTTGCATTGACATAGGAATATATGGATGGCGAGTAAACTGGTTAAATAGGCGGAGGGGTAATAATATCGATGTAAAGGGATCACGTGGGTCACGTGGAATCAAACCACTCACTTCGGTACATTTCGGTTACGTTTGGTAATATTCGACGCGTGCAGAGAGAGAAGACGCTTCCATAGAACAGTGACAGAACACTATACTATACCGAATACTTCTGAGCTACGCTCACGGAATTAGCGTAGTATTCCTACGCTTATAGTACTGCCCTCTTACCGTTATTATCACTTTCCCTTCACAAAAGACTCCGTCCATGTATTCCTAGGTCCATGGGTTCTTGTTCACATTCTCTCTCTCTGCCACGTGTTCTCCTCCTCCCCCTCTTACGCTTTCCGGAAGGTTCGCGTTCTTTCTCTTCCCCACCTCTTTTCCCAATAGAATGCGCATTTTAAGGAAACAGGTAGAAGAAACGAGAAGATTAATAATGTTTTAACACATGACGTATGCTTAATACACATTTATTTATGTAACGCATCGTACACAATATTATTAGAAGCGTTAGCTATTATTTCACAATTCACAGGTGAAGTTTTACCGTACATCTTACGCAAAAGATTGATCACATCATATTTATTCATGATACAATTTTCGCATAAATAGCTTACAAAATACTGAAATTTTTCGTTCACGCACCAAATCTTTTGACTTAATTCAAAGTACATATACATGCTCGATACAGTGTTCAAAGTCAAACATGAAGAGCACGGTTGACGGCTTTATGTGCATACAAGTATTGCGCAATGTTAATTTTACGGTATTCAATTCGTACATTTTTACAAGTTGTACAGTCAAATCCTGAATTCTTAGCGATGATGATATCTCAGCAGACTGCAAAAGTTGTTCGATGTCAGCGCGTCTCTCGATAAACGCTTTCCAATCAGCATAAGGCAGGATTATTCAATTTCTTCGGTTGTCACCAATAAATAATTTTACAGAGGCCAGAAGCCCCACGCTAATTCCAACATCAAGGTATTTAAAAGCTGATGTCAAAGCGAATCTCCTTCCCAATATGCAAAGCGTATCCGAGATCTCAAGGTATGAGACGCATTATTGTAAAAAAAAATACATCTAACAATAAGTAACCGAAGACATATTTAAGAAATAAAAAAAATATAAATACGGTCTCTCATACGATTTATTCTCTTGAATCAGGACATAGTAGTTCATGTTTCCCTCATACATTTTTTTCGCTGTTTACTGATTAACTGTTGCAGTGAATTTCTGTTCGAGCTCTTTTTAACTTTTCTCCCCTCCTTTTTGTTTCTCCTCGCATTTAGTCATTTCATTATCCCATATTTCATACGCTTCAGCCGTAATCCTCTCATCTTTCCCCAAAGTGTAATACATACACCAATACAGACATGACAAATGTTTGTCACACCAATTATACCTTCTTGTATTACACATTCCACCAGTATTAGTAAATATGTTTGTAAAACCGAGTTCGAATAAGATGTATAACCTGTGAAAAACAAGGTTCCGCTTCGTTTACATTCATTTTCACAAAGCGACTACGTTGAGAAATTCAACCGAGAGAATAATCTTTATGAGGAGAGTCTCCTTTATATTTTTTCTGGTGGATAATTCGATGAAATGTTGGAGGGTCTTTTATTTATGCTGAAAATTAGAGATATAAAAAATTATTGAGCTAGCGAGTTATTGACAAAGTACACAGTATCGTATAATATCGGAAAATTCTAGGGCTAGCGAATCATGGAAAAGTAAGGGGAGCGCCCCGTTTGACCACGTTAATATTGACCATTGTTTCGATTGACCACGTTGTTATTGACCACGTTGCTATTAACTACGTTAATATTTACCACGTTGAGATTGACTACGGTTCCGATTGACCATTGTCCCGATTGGCCACTGTCCCGATTAGCCACCGTCCCGATTGACCACCGTTTCGTTTGACTACCGTTCCAATTGGGCACGGTTCCGACCACAGTCCCGATTGACCACTGTCCCGACTGACCACTCACAACACAAGTTATAACATTTTACTCGAACTGAGGTTTACTCCACACCAAGAGATGGTTTGGATTAGGTTAGCTTGAAACAAAATAGGGCCCCCCGAAGGGGGGGCGTGGAACTTACTGCCTCTACGCGTGTACTTTGCAACGGAAAGCGAGGTTCCACATGGGTTTACAACTTTTTACGCGAAGCGATCGGGATGATAGTCAATCGGGACGGTGGCTAATCGGGACGGTGGCCAATCGGAACCGTGGTCAATCGGGACGGTGGTCAATTGGGACCGTGGTCAATCGGGATCGTGGTCAATTGGGACGGTGATCAATCGGGACGGTGGTCAATCGGGACGGTGGCCAATCGGGACCGTGGTTAATCGGGACCGTAGTCAATCGGAACTGTGGCCAATCGGGACGGTGTTCAAATGAAACGGTGGCTAATCGGGACGGTGACCAATCTGGACAGTGGTCAATCAGGACCGTAGTCAATCGTAACGTGGTCAATATTAACGTAGTCAATTGCAACGTGGTCAATTGCAACGTGGTCAATCGGAACTGTGGCCAATATTAACGTGGCCAAACGGGTGCCAGTCATCAAGATACCACGATGTAGATAAAGATAAATTTTCAGAAGTTGTATCCGCTGCTAAACTGAATTCTGAAGTTTCCGTTTCAGCAACATTAGCGTTTTTATTATCCTTCTGCTTCTTTTTTAACTTTCGTCACTTAGAACTGTATGAAATGGCTTTTTACAATAACCGTAAACAACTTGATTTTGTGAATTATTTTGATTTGTATCTGTGTTTTCCCTTTTTTTGTAAATCTGTGAATTTATACGATTAGCCTTTGATAAAAGAGAATGCGACGTACCTTCATTTGTTGTCTTATCCGAAACATGTTTTTGTTCTTCATCCATCAGTCAATTCTTCACAAAGCTTAATGTTAATTTTTCGGATAAGGTTTCAAGAGCTGTGACTACTGCGCTATATTCATGTGGCATCGTCATCAGAAGATGACAGACAATATCTAATTCTTGTAGAGTAGCTCTGGTAGACCGTAATTCACGGATTAATTTATCAAAATTATTAAAATGAGATTCAATAGTTTTGCTTGCTGAATTAAACTTCATCAGCAAAAGGCTTTTTCGTAGTAATAATTGATTAGCAATATCTTTTCTTGCGTAGGTATTGCACAGAGGCATCCAAATGTCGTACACCGTTTCTTTGTCCTTGGCATATTCCAAAATATTATCTGAAAGTCTTTGAACGATTTGGGATTTACATTTTCAGTCCTTTGTTTTCTAAGCAGCTAATTCATTTTCTTTTTGAATCTTAACCTCAGCACTATCTGATGCTCGAATGGTTACTTTGTCTTTGTAGTTCTGTTGAACCAGCTCTAGAAGTTTGAGTTTGTCTAGACGAGTTTTCATTCGAAACTTCCAGCTGTCAAAATCTTTACCATCGAAAAGTGGTACACGATATTTTTTGTTTTCATTCGGCATGATGAATCGGAAAACTCGAAAACCAGGAATACAAGAAATGTATGAACTTTCTAGAATTGAACTCTAGAGGTTATAGTAGGTTACCGATATCAATTTCTGTTCGAAGATACAATATTATTGTATTAAATATTCCCGATATATGCCTGGCCCCATAACCTGATAAAGGCAGTGGAATATAGGCGACGAAAATAAACACACAGAGTCTTTTAATATTTGAGAGAATATAATAACTCAAGAATAATACAATGTAAGCGTTGCGTGTTCAAGAACTTTCTTAGAAATGCGTTTCAAAAAGCAAAAAAATATTACCAACCATATTTATATAAAGAAAGTAAAGTCATTAGAGAAAACATGAAATGTTACCAGAATATTACAAACTTAAATTGTTACTCTAACAGCTCTGTCTGAGTACCCCGGGTACTTATCCTAGTAGCTCTTCTAGGCTCAGGAGAAAGAGGAGAGTCTCCATGGTAAATCTGGCCATGTTGCAGAAACAGCCCTCCTTACCTTATAATCCTACAGCGCCACAAAATCGTTTGATGATCTGGTGAGCGGACCTTCGGGCAACTCAATAGGGATCAAGCGGCATCGGGATCGAAGCCCTTAACCGGATTCCGCAGGCAAACTTTCATCGGGTGCTGTCGGTGAAGGATCACCGATTTCCATCGACGAGAAGCAGCTGGGTTTCTCAGGCTGGCAGGCTGACCGCCTAGGCTGGCCGCCTAGGTACAGTTAACCTTCGAGCTAATGGTTCTTTTGTAGTCGAGTTGACTACCTCTAGGCAACATCGTTCAATAGGAGGGCGTGACGGCTGAGTCAGACACCGCTCGAGGTTCTGCTCCAAGAGACTCTCGGGGAATGGCTGCGAGATATACAACCTGCAATCGGTGTTCTGCCGTGAAGGCAGAGGATGCCGAACCGGCATCCTTTGGGAGCTCTCTTATATTTGCTCTTTGACTGTTTCTTGTTTACGAGAAAGCCTAGGCGCTCGACACCGCCAAGTGGCAGAGCTCGAAGCTCAATACGCAGCGCGGCCATTAGAAATAGTGACGGCTCGCTGTCGCGCCGTCAGACGCGATTCAGTCGTAATTCCGTCACACACGGCATTATGGATTTTTTCGATGATTTCCAGTCGTAGTGGTTTTCGGGCGTCCTGAACGTGCATCGTCATTTATAGATGAACAACTACGTTTGAATTCAGCAGCCCATTTTTTTCATTGTTGAAAACGATAAAAAGGTTGAAAAGTCTCCCTAAGTGGAATCTAGCTCGTTTTTTTATTTCGTTAAACGAAATTTCAAACAAAGTATTTTATCACTCCACGACATTCGATTTTATCCATTTTTCGCAAAACACCGAAAACTGTTTGTTTTACTCAAGAATGTAGGGATATATGAGAGTGATAGCGTAAGAAGGTATTTACGAGAAATAATTTGCCTCTGAAAAATTATAAATAATAAATTATAGTCATATAAACATCTTTAAAAATAAAAATAGTAAATATATTTAATATATAGTTATGCTTTATTGTATGCATACTCTATTAACATTATATTGTTTATTATGTTAAAGACAAATACTTTAATTTATTCTTAAAGTAATAAATATATATTATATAATTATTATACCTTTTTTATTTTTGTTTTCCGTGAAAAATCCAAAAAGAAATATAATCTTATGTGGTACACAATGTTTGTATTATATACGATAACTGTTTTTATTTACAAAAATAATAGGAATAAGTACCAAAAGATTTTTCTACAATTTTAAAATAAAATATAACATACAATTAAGAATTTTATGTAATAACTTATTTTTACAAGCTCAAAATTGAATTATGCGAAAAATATAAATATTAATATAAATTTTAAAAATATTCAAAAAATACTTACAAAATTGATTGTAGTGATTGATACGTTGATTCAGTGATACAGAGATGTTACTAGTGCACGATGTTATCAATACATAATATCACGGTGAACTGATTCTAACATTCGCATAGCGACAGCATTTTATATTGCCGCTTATTGCGTACTAACTCTACTGAAACATAAATATTTCCGTGATATTATATGCGATTATATGCAGACTGTTCCCGAAATAAGTTGTTTACATCAATTTGACTTTATCCGACGACATTCAAATTTTGCTTCGTAAGCGTTGTCGTGATAGCCGTGCGCGATAAAAACGATTCATACTTATACATACGCAGAATATTGCGGAAATAGATTTACTTTCATCGTTGTCCCGTATTAAATGCAAAAATGCGAGCAGAACGTGCTGCGTAAAGAATTGAGCGCAGCGTAGGCACGGATGGTGTGCGTATAGAGGCGTTTATAATTATTTTTTTAAAATAATACTTCGGAAAGTAACTTTATCACACATGGTTGAATTCGTCTTAAAATAACCTTTAAATTGGCAAAAAAAGGACCCCGCACACTTTGCCTTGATTTGCGGACCCGATTAAATTTTCTGAAACTTTACTAAGTTGTAGTTCAGGACAACCCGAACAAAAGTTCTATACGGCAAAAGTTCCAAAAATCAATAGTTTTCAAGATAAAGTACCATACAAGGGGGAAAATCGAGAGTTTCAACGCCCAAGTCCCTTGATGTTTTTTCAGAACTAATATATTTGGACTCGCCTAGAAATGTTTAACCGGAGGTTTTCTGGATCATTGAACATTAGTATAGAGTCAGATTGAAAAAATTCAAGATGGCGGATTCAATATGGCTGACATTTATTTTCCGGACTGATTTGATTCGACTAAAAATGTTTACTCGGGAGTTTTTGGGGTCGCTGAATAATAAATAATATGAAGTCAGATTGAAAAAATTCAAAATGACGGTTTCAATATGGCTGACATTTATTTTTATTAGAAGCAGTGGTATAAATCCATTAGCATCTAAATGCTGAGGACAGCATCGAACTGATTGTGGTATGTATATATTTTTTATGACAAAAACTTATTAATAGATAAGTATGTTATTTAATGTAGGATCTGTGGAAGTGCCGCTACCTCAGATCCTGCCGCGAGACCTCTTTGCGCTGTGGCGGCAAAGGAAAAATAGGACACCTTCATCGTTATACGTATATATATATATATATATATA
>NW_012027221.1:19575-35612 GCF_000956235.1 Wasmannia auropunctata
GGACTTGGGCGCTGAAACTCTCGATTTTCCTCCTTGTATAGTACTTTATCTCGAAAACTATTGATTTTTGGAACTTTTGCCATATAGAACTTTTGTTTGGGTTGTCCTGAACTACAACTTAGTAAAGTTTCAGGAATTTAACCGGGTCCGCAAATCAAGGCAAAGTGTGCGGCGTCCTTTAAAGAATAAAAAAAAATTGTTGATGGTGGGGGTAAACATAAAAATTAACAATAAAAAATTATTTTAAATTATAATTATAAAGTACTTTTAAAGCCATTCAACTTTTGTTCAGAACATTTTTTTCTATCTCTCGTAGTTTTGATAATATTCGCATTGAAATAAAAAAAACCGATTTTTTTCTAAGGGGTGTTTCACCCCTTAAAAGTGCGTAAGAGCACATATATGCCGTAGCTTAATTCTTGGTTTTATCTAGAGAATAACATATTAAAAGCTCATCAAAATCGGAGAGGGACACTTTCGTCCCTTTCTTTGTAAGTATATATCAGAAGCGTAACTGAACTAAAGTGTAGTAAGAGTGCACAAGGTACAACTTAATGTCACTAGAACCCCTACAGTACTCCCCCCATAATGAGGGTTGTAAGTAAAAAAAAAATATTTGACTGTTAACTACTATGATTTTTCCTTTGGCTTTGTACTGTTTCTAAATTAAAATGTACTTTCTTCTTTGGTCCGGAATATTGCTTAACGACTTGAGAGTCCTGTTCCCTTCTCTTTGCTGTCGTCGGTACTATGTAAAGTGGTGGATGCTTGGCTGAAACTCTGTGAAACTGCACCTCGTTCCGTTTGTCGTCCGTAATCCTGCCCTCGTTCCCCGTCTGTATTCGGATGTGTGTCCTCTAGGTTAAAAACTTCCTCTGCTACTTGATATGCAGGCCTGAATCGCTCTACCGATACGTTTGTTGGTAGATCGTTAACTTCAATAGTAAAGAGCCGGTCATTGACTCTTTGAATAATGCGATGTGGGCCTGAGTAGGGATTGTCTAAAGTCTCCAAGGGCGCGCATTTTCCTGTCGGATAAAAACATGGGTACAAGAGTATAAATCTTTAAAATAGAAAGTTTTCTTACAGCCATGATGTGCTGCTGGCGTAGGTTTTAAAGCTCGCATGTGCATCCGAAAATCTTCCAGGAAAATATTGAGATCATTAGGTAGGTCTTCGTGCGTGAAGAATTCTCCAGGCACTCTGAGTGTTGTGCCATATAAGTATTCCGCTGGAGAAGTTTTCAAATCTTCTTTGTAACGTTTTGAGACCAAGGAGTACTATTGGTAGTACGTCGATCCATCTCTGAGTTGCATGGCATTTAATTGCTGTTTTTAAAGTTCGATGCCAGCGCTCTATGCACCCATTCGAGGCCGGATGATGTGCCGTTGTGCGGATTCTCTTGCCTCCGACTAGTTGTACTAATGCTGTAAAAAGCTTGCCTTCAAATTCAGATCCTTGATCTGTGGTAATTATCTTAGGTAATCCAAAACGGAAAATCCAGTGCGTGAAAAAAGTTTTAGCCACTGTCTCGGCCTGATGATTCTTGACCGGTATAGCTTCTGGCCACCTAGAGAACCTGTCTATCATGGTGAGGCAGTAGGTGTAACCATCGCAAGAAATCACTGGTGGATTATATTGATGTGGACATGGTCGAAACGTGCATTTGTGTGTTAGAAGGTCTCTGGCTGTAAGTGAACATGACGTCCTACCTTTGCTCATTGGTACACAAGTTTTGGCCCAATCTCTGATGTCACTTCTCATCGATGGCCATACGTTATCCAATCACTTTTGCGGAGATCTTTCCGCTAGGGTGATTTAGATTGTGGAAAATATCAAAAATTGTACGTCGAAATGATTTAGGGACGCAAGGACGTATGTCATGTGCTGAGAGCACAGTAAGCGCTTAATGGTCGCAGTAAAGCGCTTGATAGTCAGAACCAAAAGTAAGTTTTTGAAATTTCAATGATGTTTGGTTGTCCCTGAGAATTGCTGCGAGTTCATCGTCCGACTGCTGTGCTTTTGACAAATCTTCGAAATTGATGATCGATGGAAGTCTTAATGCATCCATCCTAGATGCGAGAGGGTCAGCTACCGCTACGTTATTCTGTCCCTGAATGAATGTAATCTTGGTAGTGAATTGACTAATTAGATTGAGTTGGCGGAGCTGTTTAGGAGAGGCCTTGTTTGACTTTTGCAAAAATGCATACGTTAGTGACTTGTGGTCCGTTTTGACTTCAATATCCGCATATCCCTCAATCTAGGGTCTGAAGAATTTGATTGCATGGTAGACTACTGATATAGTTCCCTATCGTAGGTGCTATAGTTGACTTGTACTGGTGTGAACTTCTTTGAGAAAAATCCTAAGGGCTCCCAGTTGGTATCATCCGTGGATTGTTCGAATACCGCTCCCATAACTATTCCTGAAGCATCCGTTGTTAACCGCATTGTGGCGTTTGGAGCTGGATGGCTAACAGTGTTGCGTCGACCAGATCTTGCTTCACTTTCTCAAAAGCTTTATTGGCTTTTGCTGTCCAAACAATGGGTCTCTTATCTTTTTTCTTGGATTCTTTCAGGTATTCGTTCAATGGAGCTTGCGTAGCTGCTGCGTTTCGGATACAACGATGGTAAAAGTTGACTGCTCCTAAAAATCTCCGTAGCTCTTGGATAGTTTCCGGTTTCTTGAAATCGAGAATAGCTTTGACTTTGCTGGGTAATGGTGATGAACCCTTACTGAAGATTTGAAAACCCAAGAATTCTACTGATTCTGCCCCAAACGTACACTTGTCGGTGTTAATACACAGTCCATGTTCTCTCAGTTGATTGCAGACTATCTTGAGATATTGCTTGTGCTCTTGTATGGATGAGGAAGCGATGAGAATATTATCGATGTACGCAAAGACGAAATCGAGTCCTGCCAGTACTTGATTGATAAAACGCTGAAAGGTCTGTGCTGCGTTCCTGAGCTCAAATAGCATTACCACGAATTTAAAAAGGTTGTCGTAACGGCAGTTTTTGGGATATCTGCGTCAGCCACCGGTATTTAGTAGTAAGCTCTCACTAGATCGATCGTAGAAAATACAATTTTTCCGTGTAGTATCGCTGAGAAATCTTGAACGTGCGCGATTGAATATCTATTAGGTAATGTTTGAGCGTTTAAACGACGATAATCTCCACACGGTCGTCAGCTGCCATATTTCTTTTTGACCATATGAAGAGGACTAATCATTGACTCTTCGATGGCTGGCAGTACCCTTGATCTATCATGAACTGGAATTCAGTTTTTGCAGCCTTCAATTTATCCGGATGCAGACATCGTGGTTCCTCAAATACTGGCTGTCCCAACATCTCTATCTGGTGTGTAACGAAGTGGCGAGATTTCGCGATTACTGCGGAAGGTTTTGTAATTTCCGAGAACTCTGCGAGGATGTCTGCCATAGGAACGATCCTGTCGAAACTGGATATTCCTGACAATGGAGCTTTATGCATCTCTGCTTTGACCGTTATTCCTATTTCCGCGTTTTCCAGTGTTTTAGATCGAAGGTTAGGCTTGAGATTATGTTGATATAGGGCAGCTCCTAATATCGCGTATGGCACTTGAGTGATGAGACAGACGCAACGAATCGGTCGACGGAGTCCAAGAAAGACATAGCGCGTGTGTCTATCAGGAAACGGAGTCCGGATACTCTATCCGTTACGAAAAGTCGGCGTGAAGAGCGTGTGCCATCTGATGCCGCCGAAGTCACTGACGGTTGTATTAGTTTTCCAACGTTTGTTTCGTTTGGTTTTTCTGTGACCACGAACATGGTTGGACGCACTTCTTTGTTTTGTTTCTAAACCGGCGATGATAGAAACAAATTTTTTGTCCACGCGATTGGCTACGTGACGAATTTCTCGACGATGTTCTTGAATGTGAGTTTGTACGCGAGCGTGAACGTGACCGAGATTTTGATTCGTAGCGTGCTTGCATCTGATCCAATCGTTTTGTAATTTCGGCTAATTTACTGACGATGCTATCTTCTGATTTTTGGCCGCTACGTTTCGGCTAGAATCCGGTGTACGATGTTCTATTATTTTGTCCGCAATCGCTGTTAAAGCATTAACGTCGTCGGGAACTACCTGCAAAATCATGCGTATGTCGTTAGGTAAATACTCGAGGAAAAGTGTCTTAAGATCTTCGTTGTCAAGTCTATCGTGGCCCGCAAGAGTTCGCATTTCCGCGAGTAATTTCGAGGATTTCTTGTCTTTAATCGATAGCCCGGATAAGAGTTTCCGTAGTTCTTGCCCTCGCGTTAACGAATAATGCTCGACTAATAGTGATTTAAGCACTATGTAACGGTTTGTAGGAGGAAGTCCTGCGATTGCTCTATTCATACTGTCGTAAACGTCATCGTCTAGACTGGCTACCAGCGCGGTGAATTTATCTGCTTCGGATGTATTTCGTTCGTGAAATTCACTCTCCGCGATCTTGAACCATGCTTGAACGTTACTTCCGGGTTTAAATTTGCGTCGTTTCATCCTGTATTCCGGATAGGTTCAATATGTGGCTGTTCTACCAGTATTCGGCATTGCAGCGGGAAAATATGGTAGCTTATACGGTGTGTCCGTGTAAGGTGGTCTTAGAGGCGCATACTGTACCCCCGGGATCGTTGCTTCTGTGAATAGACTTCTTGATGCAACGTCTTAATCATCTCGCTGTTCGTTACCTTGGTTTACATGGCGATCGTTGGTCTTCCTTTTACGTGCCCCTTGCAAATGGCCGTCGTCTCTTAGCTCGATGAGATTGGTATTTATCGCGTCTTTAACGTCGTCGTCCAACTGATTGTCTTGTCTGTCGCTTGCGGTCTTCGGTGGAGAATGCTTTACACTTATGTTTCTTACTCGATTTTTTGATGGGTCGTACGAGAATCCGAATCTCAATGTACGTTTACTGTCCATTAGGGACTCGTTGTGCGATCGCGTATTTTCGCGGTTTTCTGGACATCGCGGCATAAATACGACACAGGCTTCTTACAACACACGCAATATACGACACGCGCAATGTACGACAAATTATGATGCAATCTTTGCGACTCGCTTTCGGAAGTTTTCGAGGGAATCGGTAACTCTTTGTGCAGTTTTCACTCGCGTGCCCCCACGGCCGAAAAATGTTTTTATTGTCGATTGAATGTTCTTCGTCGGGATCACTAGTTGTGGGATTTTATGGAGTGATAGCATGAGAAGGTTTTCACGAGGAACACTCGAATCGGTTTAAGATCACAATGGTTTCTATATTTTACACGACTGTTACGTGCGTACACGAAGGAAGCGCGCCAGAAAGTAGTTAGTAGAACAACAAGAACATAAACTAAATATATATCAGAAGCGTAACTGAACTAAAGTGTAGTAGGAATGCATAAGATGCAACTTAATGTCATTAGAATCCCTACAAGCAACAAACTACTAACGGCATCTGTTTGAAACTTTTTCGGTAGGCTTCTGAACGATCAAACTTAAAAAAAATCATAACCATTTGACACTCCCGGTGCCCTTCCTATATTAGGCCGATAATTATTTGAACTATCCTCGTATGTATACTACGCAAAAAATTATGGCATAAAAAAATTTTGGTCAAAAATTGATCAACTTTGGCTAACGGTAACTCCGCGAAAAATCATTGTAGGATAATAAACTTTCTTAAAATAAAAGCTCAAAATCTCTACTTTAAGATACTATGGATCGATTTTAAATTTAATACACCTCTGATACTGTAAATTCTTAAATCTGAGAGCATGTTTGCCATACTGAAAATTGCAAAGTTTGACGAGATGCACAGACTTGCTAAAATTTTCTCAGCGATGCGGTTTGCAGCGTCATAAAGTTTGAACCTTTCTCTTTAATTTGAATAAAGAAACAAGTCGCAACGATTTTTTTCACAAAGTTACAGCATTTTAAAGTAACTTTTGTATTTTTCTTATATATGGTCGGCATTACCCGATGTGTACTATAGATAGATTGACGATCGGATTTTGCACACCGTGTGTGCGTGCGGGTGTGTGAAAACTACACACATACACACACGGTGTGCAAAATCCAATCGTCAATCTACTTATTGTGCACATTGGGTAATGCTGACCATACATGAGAAAAATACAAGGGTTACTTTAAAATGCTGTAATTTTGTGAAGAAAACGTAGCAACTTGTTTTTTTCAAATTAAAGAGTGCAACCGTCTTTTTACAAGTCGGAAAGCAAGATCGGTCTTTAACCGTCACTACAGTCCGGCGAAATACAGTGATTTCAATAGCTCGTAATTACGCGGCAACTGAAAACGCGAAGTTGGGCGCCAGGCACGAGCGGGTGTGCCACCCTTCGAATTACTGCACTGAAACTCGGCAGAGGGGGGGTTCGCAGGGTGCGGAGGAATGTGGAAGAGCAAGGGCGAGATCGAATACTCAGAGTTTTCTGTAACGGATAACAAATATATTTGCGTGTGCTGGGATATACAAGCGTTTCTCCCTGATCGCGACTAACGCCGCGGCAACCGTCGGTGGTATCGCTGATCGAGATTCGCGCGTCCGGGAACGCTCTCGGAGATGACTGGTGTACAAGCTTTCGTTCTTACGCCTTTTCCAATCCGCGAAATATCCGATCGTTGTACGCGATTACGCTTCGCACGGCGTAACGTCGGATCACACGCCACGTGGCGTCGCGATATTCCGAAATCCTGCCGACATTTGGCACGCTAACACGCAATAATTCGCACAACTTATTAACACGAAAGAAACACGAAATAACACTTAACTAACGCACAAATGAACCGACTGTGGCACGGCGAGCGCATCTACTCTACTCAATTCGCGCAACCTTATGCCGGGCGGACGGCGCGGCATATGGACTATACGCACGAACATACGATAACGCGGACAACAAAACTTTAATAGCGAGATCCGCCCGACAATGAAACCGGCGGCTGACAATATTATTCCTTAATGTTCGTCTCACCAAGAGCGGCAGCTACAATCTCCAACTATGTTCTGGCACTCGGCAACTTAGCGGGATCCTGCGTCCTTCCCCAAGCGCGACCACAGCACAAGTGTCCTTCCGGCAGCACGCAGGCAGCAGGGTGTCACAAGATCGGCTGATTACGCGCTGATTGGCCCTTGCCCTGAGAGCGCGACGCCCGCGAATCGCGGCGTCGCACGTGCTCAGCTCGCTCGTAACCGGCAGCACGGACTTCAAATTAGGCTCGCGACCCTCTCCGTTCTTTGGCGTCGACTCTGCTCGTCCGCCTCGCCTCAGTACTTTTCGTCGTCGACAATCCGGTCCTCGACAGATCGTGAGAGTTCATTGCCTCAATGTAGCAGGCTTTCCACCTGAATTGCTGAAAGGAATCGGCGGCAGTAAAGAGCTCGTAACCAAGAATATCGAGACCAATAACGTTCGTCAGAACTATGGCTGACCTGCGTGCTCCGTTTTTCCCGCGATGAGCCAGTCGTTCCAATGCCGCTGTCCCTTTCCTTCTCCCCGCTTGGTGTAGACGATCTCTTACACGCGCAGTTCGGCTATGCCGCCGATCTCTACCTATGGTTACGCTCACGAAGAGAGAAAAGATTAAATAAAGCGCGCGGTAATATAACGGAAAACGCAATGCGCGCGGATACGCTCGCCTCCCTAAATCGGGGAGGACGCAGGATCCAAAACCGCGCTTCCTCGGTCGGGCGTTATAAACCTTGTGACGGACGGTCAAAAACCTCACGTCACAAGAGAAAAGTTCAAAATTTATGATGCTGCAAACCGCATCCCTGAGAAAAATGTTAACAAGTCCGTGCATTTCGTCAAACTTTGCAATTTTCAGTATGGCAAACATGCTCTCAGATTTAAGAGTTTACAGTAGCAAAGGTGCATTAAATTTAAAATCGATCCATAGTATCTTAAATTAGAGACTTCAAACTTTTATTTGAAAAAAAGTTCATCATCTTATGATTTCTCGCGGAGTTACCGTTAGCCAAAGTTGACCAATTTTTGCCCTGTGGATTAAAATGGTGGAAGATAAGGAAAAGGAGCGCAGTTAGTAGGGTTCCACAAATTATGACTCCGAGTATGCTGAAGACTCCAATTGTATTTACAAAATTACACATGTAAATGTGTCAGTGTGTGTCTCTAGATACTTGAAGTAAGTCGGGTGGCGCCTGACGGCGCCGGTACCGAGATGGTACTATTTTGGCCTCCGGGATGACGGTTTTCCTTGTTTTCACCGAAGAGCTCCTTAAGTCGGGCCTGAACGAAGGGACGGAGCTGCACCTACATCACCGATCTGATCTTCGGGCGTGGCTGTGAAGTCTGGATCAGGAGGTTCCGGAAGCGTTTTGGCGGACGCTTAGCCTATGTCCGGTCGGGCGACCTCGTGCGCTTCGCTGACTCCACCGGTGGGCTTGAAAGTCGCTCGGGTGTTTAGGGCATCAAGCCGGCGGGGTAGTGAACCGGCCGGGTGTCCTTGATTTCTGTGGAGTCCGAGGCGGCGGACTCCACGGGATCAGCGCCGATAATGGAACTTGGATGTCAACACTCTCGGTCTGTGTGGATTTGAAGACTCGGCTGTTGACGGGCCAAGGTCGAGAGTCCGCCAGTTTCCAGTCTAATGAGATAGACCCAGGAATGTCGATGGCGATCAATTTCCAAGGGAAGAACGAGATCCCTGGGTCTAGTTGATCCCCGGGTAGGCAGGTAGCCGCTGGTAGACTCTGAGGGGTTGAATGGCAGACAGGAGTCCTTGGGGGGACAAGGCTGTCCTCTGTTCTTGGCCCGTGGCAAGGTGGTAGTCGCTTGTACTCCGGAGGAACCCCCATTACATTCAAGTGGCCCGGATGGGCGGTCGCGATAAAGAGTGGAAGCCTATAAAAGAGCACACTCTGAGGCAAAATGCATGGCCCTGAGCTCGCTCTGACCTGGGAGGCTCGGACTCCAGCTTCCTCCCAAGATTCAGAGACCCAGTGAGCACGCTCTGCAAGGTTAAGAAATACTCAAAAATAACGGTCTATTATACCCGTAATAAGCAGCTCACTATCCAGAAGCAGAAGATCAGGCTGAGGACCTCCCGTTGGGTCATATTCATAACAGGCGTGAGCGGATTTCTCATATGAGAAAGTGGAGCGCGGCTGCGGCGCCGCGGACTATTCCAGTCGTGTGGCGGGCGCGCTGGCCAGACGCGCGTGCCGTAAGGTACGCGATCTGGCAATAGCACCGCCACAGCCCAAAATTTTTCTATGCCATAATTTTTTCGAGCAGTATAATAGATACCGAAAGGTTAGACAGGCCCCTACGCAAGATAGGAAATATTTGAAATTGAATTTCTATTAATCGTTGCCTTACTAAATGGATGAATCTACAATATACTAAAAATAATAAATATCGAAAAAATTAGATAGGCCTCCTACGCAAGATAAAACAAATTATTATGAATCATAAGTAGGAGCAGTCTTTAACTTAACACATCGTTAGAAGATTTATTTTCTTTTTAAAATTTAAATACAATAGTAGGCTAATGAGTGTCACGAACAGTTCTTGGTGCTTAAAAATTTATGTATTAGAACATCAAATTTACATTAAAAAACATAAAATACGAACGTTTCGATTCACTTTAGAGTCATCTTCAGCGTGATAAAACCGTAGAGTGCAAGAGGGGTGAGTGATTTCCGTTTCTGGTATGATGAGTCACTATCGGTTACCAGTTTTGAAGTGGTATCCTTAATCCTGAGAGAGAAACAATCCCAGAATTGATTGTTTCCTCTAAAAGTATTTGTAAGAAAAGGGAGCAAATAGTGACAGGGGGTAAATAGTGTCACTTTAAATTTTACCTCTTTCCCGTGTCTATTTTACTACTATTCGTTAATAGAAAGACAGTTCTCAAGCAACTAATTATCTTCTGAAAAAGCCGTAAAAATCAAAAGCCAAATATAACTAGCGAAGTTTAAAAATTTTGCATTTGTGAAATAAAGTAAAATCTGGATCTTTTTTTGGTATTTAAAGTTATATTTTCTTAATTGCTGAATCATTGAATGAGATCTAACCTGTTCTATGTCATACGATTCCTTTTTCCTCTATTTTTATATAATTCCTATTCTTGTATTTTAATTTTATTTCTCTCAGTAAAGTTTTAAAGGAAAAAGTAGCTCTTGGGGCAAATAATGACAATTTTTAGTTGAGTAAATAATGACAAGTCAAAAAGCTTTTTTAATATTTAAATATGATTTTTCTAATTTATTTGGGATAATGTGAGATTAATTACAAGACAAGATCCAGAATATATGTATAATTTTCAATAAGAAATAGCAAATAATGTTACTATTATTATTTATCAATAAATAAAAATTTACATATTGCAGAGTATAGAAATTAATATAAATTACCTTAATTAATGAAAATGTCAAAAGAAAGATCGATTACGAGTTAAAAATTATGTATTTTATAATTGCGTCTTATAGTGTCACTATTTATCCATAGGGTGAGGCAAATAGTGACAAATATAATATCATGAGGCCGATTGCTCTCGCGACACGAGCAATCGTTTCAGGAAATAAACATTATTACGAGCCGACATTCGGCTAAATTTAAGTATAACGCAAATCAATAAAGATATAAAATTAAATTAGGGGTTTACCGAAGTGCTCCAAAAAGAATAATAACAATCGAGAATGGTCGAGTAACCGCGACCTCGCGACACTCGAAATATAGAACGCTTACGCGACAACGCGAAAGGTATAAGTACGAATAAAGATAAGCCGCGGGTGGTCAGTAATTAAGTTCGTCTGATCAAGTTCACCTAACAGTTAATAAGGTGAAGATGTATAAAAAAGCAAGCCTGTAAATAAAGACAAAATAAAGGTTATATAAAAAAAAAGGTCGACGAGTGTTGGTGTTAATTATAAAATAAAGTGAAGTCCCATTCCCTCGCAGAGTCCGGATCCTCTTGTGCCCTCACCGGCATAACAGTAAGTTTTTGTGAAAGTCTAGTCCATATACATGATTTATAGAAACTCTAATTAACTTTTTGGATGTTTGAAAGTGGAAAGTACTCTTTTAGTGAAAAATCATATCTTGTAAACTTGAAATTAGCTTACAGAAGAGAGAGGAAAAATTCCGTCACTATTTGCCCCTCCTTCCCTTATATGTACCTATATATAAATTAATTTTATCTATTATCCAAGAAAATTATTTTAGACAGTTTCACTTATCCAAATCGAAACAAAGATCGTAATGATAGTACTCTATGATTTTATCATGCTGAAGATGACTTTAAAGTGAGTCAAAACATTCGTATTGTATGTTTCTCAATGTAATTTGATATTCTAATACATAATTTGGACACCAAGAACCGCTCGTGACTCTCATTAGCCTATCTTTATATTTAAGTTTTAAATTCGAAAGTCCTTTATTATTAACTTTATTATTAAAACTTAAAAACTCTTTGCAATTAAGTGTGGTTTTCGGAAGTTCAGGTGAGAGTGAGTGAGTGAAATAAATATATGTTAATGGTAAAAGGTAAAAATAAATAAAAAATTAAAATGTAAACAGAAATGGGAGTCCGTAGAGTTGCGAGAGTAGGTAGGAATTTTGTACAGAGTGCGACGAGGCAAGCGTATGAAGGCAAGAATAGTAGCGGAGTGAATTAAATAAGCTAATTGTAAGTTATAATAGTAAGTATAGATTAACTAGTACAAGGTGTAAGAGATGTACATGAAATATGTATAAGAAATTGTAACCTCGAGGGGAAACAATAAAACATTACATAGATATAAACATATGAAGTTTTAACAAAAAAATTAAAAAATAAAATGTTAGGTTTCTTTTTCGTAAAATATTCTTTTCGGTTTACTTACTTTCTTAACAAATTTTTTTAACATAATGCTACTTTAATTCTAAATTCTTCATAATTTAATAAATATTCGACAATGTTTAAACTTTATTTCAGAATTTCAGCGATTTAATTAAATCGTTTTAAATGGCAGCTATTTAAAATTGATTTGGGTCAAACTGACTCATTGTCAGTGTGACAATCTTGATTAGAAAAAGAGGTGTGACAACCGAAGATTAATAGTTTTAAATCAGAATTATATTTATTTAATAGTCAGGATAAGAGGCGCCAAAGACGAGCTAAATGTAGGTGTCAGTTAATATTTAAATATAACTATGTGATTTTACATACTCTTTCTTCAACAAACTGCGAGTCGTTACTATCGGATTCAACGCAGCATTTGATTGAAACAGAATCGTATCATAACGCTGTTAAATAATTTAATGAGTACTGATGCTTACTTGCATCAGTACTCATGTAAAATCACATAGTTATATTTAAATATTAATTGATACCTATATTTCCTTCGTCTTTGGCCTCTTATTCTGACTATTGTTTACAATACGAGCTGGTAATTTATTTAGATATTTATTTAAATTATTTGAGATCTGTATATTTTAAATAAATACATAATATAATATAATTGAGAATATCTTGCAGGCTGGTGGTTCTTTCATTGCCACTTTACATGGCATACCGCAACTGGAATGAGCGTCGTTTTACATGTTGGTAGAGAATATGATCTCCCAGATATTCCACCAGACTTTCCACAGTGTTACAATTGGACACCACCAATAATTGATGATTATGATAACAATTATAATTATTATAATTATTATAATTATGGTAAATAAAAATTTGTTTGTAAGAAATAACATTACATTTTAGAAATGTAATATTATCATTTTAAATAAAATTATTATTTCATTATTATGCAAAATGTAATGTATATACATGAAAAGTATAAATAAATAAATGATAGAAATTATTGTATATTATTATATGCATATAGAATGGAATTTTATGCGAGCATGTATATACATGCGATATCGCAAACATCAAAGTATGTGTGAACAGTATTGCTCATTTATTATGAAGTGTCAAACGAGAATGTGGGTTCATTAAAATTAGCCGGCTGATTTCGATGGTATCAAGCGAAGCGATAATGCCAAGTACATAAAAAGGACGGCGGACTATGCAACTGCCCACACTTTTAATTTAATATTTAAAAAGAAATAATAATTTATTTCTGTAAAAGTGTTATCTGTCCAGTAAAGGATACACTGTAGCGTCTCTAGCATTAAAATCAGTATCAGTACTTTTAGTATCTTAAATCATCATCAGTACTTTCAGTATCATCATAAATCATGAAATAATAAACGAAATACATATACTTGGCGGGAGCCGCTACCGCGTCTCCAGATGTCATCTTGATTTGCTTCATCCTGATGTAGATTCTATAGTCAAGATCAATCAAGACAAGCAAAGACAATAGTTTAATAAAAACGTTTCTGTTCGTGAATTCAGTCCTGGAGATAAAGTTTGGGTCCGAACGTTTGGAAAACACGATCCTAAATGGAACCTTGGAACATTATAAGATCAGTTGGTCCAGAATCGTATATTATCCAAGTAAATAGCCGTACTTTAAAACGACACGTGGATCATATTATTTCGGCATCTGTCCAAAAGCCATTAGAAACTAATTCTGACGACATTATTATTAATCCAGAGGAATTGTCTAATTCAACGGAACCAGAAATCGTCGAAGAGCAGAGTCCAGAACCAGGATCCAGTTTCAGTGCTGAAACAACGAAGTCTTCACGTCCTAAGCGTAATACGCACCCTCCGGATTGTTTAGAATATTCGAGTCTCAGTAAACAAAATCTAAAGGGGGGAGGAAAATGTAGTATTGAGTAGTGCTATTACGCGCGGCATTAAGCTCATTGAGATACGCGAGAGGGCGGGACAGGCACGCATCACGTACGATGCAAGATATACGCACGTTACGTATGCGAGTGAATAACATAAGTATTTCCCATGTTTTGTATTTCTCCGCTATTAAATATATGTATATCTTTATAAAGGAAACCTCACGAGTGTTTATTGAAAACAAACACAATAGGTATAGCCAAGGTAGTCAATTTAATATATAATTACTTGTAATGCAAAATACGGATGTTATTTCGCATGAGTTACAAATAATTACAAGTTTAGCGATTTTCTTTTTTAAAGACATATGCTACAAGTATCATATAAGTATAAAGCTCTTTTCTCTATTCTACATGAAATGCATAACAAAGCATAAGTACAACATAAGATTGCTAAGCCAATGAACATTTTATGTAAATCGACTAAGCGATTTTATGCTGGATGCTCATCCATCAATCTTATATTGTACTTATGTTCTGCTATGCATTTTATGTAGAATGAGATTAAAACATGTGCCTTGTCGCAGTACCTTAGGGTCTGAGCAGAAAAATTGTCGAACTGTTCCGACAGAATACGTAAACGTAAATCGTAATTGTACATAGGTCAACACACAATAATTTTATATAAACGTATGTCGTATCAATCATCTCTGATGTCACAATGATACGGCATACGTTTACGTAAAATCATTGTGCGTTGACTTACGACTACGATTTACTATCGGAACAGTTACAATTTTTCTTCTCAGGCCCTTACTGGTGCCGTATATGCGTCATACCAGTTTCTTTTCGATTCCATGTACGTAGCATGCTAGCATCTTACTAGCGTCACGTATTATTCATGGTAATAGGTCATGCATGCGCCAAGCCAGTCCCTCAGCGACACTAGGCCAGTTGCTCGGCAGCACCAGGCCAGGCCGTCGGCAGCGGCACGTCAGGCGCTTGGAAGCGCCACTAGATAAAACATGACGTTGCTGGCGTGGCGCTCACAAGTTTGCCATGCTAGCTCCTTAAAATGGCAGCATGGCATTCATGCGAGAGCCATATTAGCGCCATATCTAAATTTCTACCAGGGCTCGAAAGAAGCTGTTGTATTAAATTAAATAAATAAAAATCAAGTTGTGTTATTTTCAATGTATACATGATTTTCAAAAAAAATTCAGTTTTAAAAACCAAAAATATAATAAATAAAAAGTGAAATCAAAATATTATTTCAAATATACCTATTGTAATTATATTAAAAGAATACAATGGTGGAAACAATAAAAGTCGTAACTAAAAAATATAATTGTTGAGGTTTGAATATAGTTCAGTTCGATATTCAAGATAATGCAAAATATAGTTTTAAGATATATTTTACAACGTGGAGTATTCGTATAAAGAGATCGACTTGAACGCACGTGGTGTATTCACGGAGCGCGGATACAAGAGTGATACAGAGGCGCCGTTACAGAAAAGGGTCATGGTGAATATAAGATATCTAGTAAGATATAAAGAAAGTCTATAAGCTAATCGACTAAAGAGTCATCTACATGGAATGTGTAAAGGCAAAATTGGCAGTGCGATGACGCATGCACACATATAACAACGTGCATTGTTCCACGGGAAAAATACTTCGAATTTAAATCCAACACGCCTCCTCAATGCGCATTTTCGTGGGCCAATTTTGAAACGTTCATAAGACCTAAATCCCTGACGCATCTCTCGTGGTTCACTCTCGGCAGTGCCTTGGTCAGGATATCGGCGGCCATCTCGTTTGTTGGTACGTGCTGAAGCTTCAAGAAACCTGCTTGGATAGCCTCCCTTGCGAAATGGTACCGAACATCTATGTGTTTGGTACGCGCGTGGAAAACTGGATCGCTAGCGAGACACTGAGCCCCCCTGTTGTCCACGCAAACCTCAGCCAGCTCAGCTAATTTCATCTCGATGAGCAGACTTCGAAGGCATAGCGCCTCCTTGACTACCTCCGACAGACTGACGTATTCCGCCTCCGTGGAGGACAGGGCAACAGTACATTGCTTCTGCGACTTCCATGTGATTGCAGCACCACTCATCACGAACACATACCCGCTGAACGACCGACGGTCTGTTAGGTCGCCACCCCAATCCGAATCAGAATAACCTTGGAGCGGCTTTACATCTGGTGAATATATAAGTCCCACTCGATTGGTATGCGCCAGGTATCTCAACACGCGTTTAGCTGCTATCCAATGGTTATAATAAAACCACGCTCTGCTACCATGGAGTAACGCAATTCTGTCTGAGATCAGGAGCCTT
>NW_012027221.1:35632-41892 GCF_000956235.1 Wasmannia auropunctata
ATACAACTATTTTTAAACAATAAAACCCAAATGGACCGTATCTTTATACCTATTCAACACTTTCTATTCCAACCCAAATGTTAATAGTTATTAAAGAAATTCGTAATGGTACAATATTCTGGGAACCTATCTCTCACAATCGTAGTAGACTTGATATAAAATACGGAAAACATTTCAAATATAAAAAATTTAAATAGCGACAAAATAAAATAAAAACAAGAAATGCAATAGATAGTGTAATGAGGGCCGCAGAAATTAAGAAGGAATTTTGCATCGATAATAAGTAGCAAATTACGTGACAGAAAAATCAAAGATGGGAAGAAATATCCAGCAGCAGCTTCTTCGACGGTAAAGACCCTAGATGATACCTAGATGATACCTAGTCACTTAGTTCCTCGACGACGACCACAAGAGAAAAACAGATGAAAAAGTCGTGAGAGAAACGAGAAAGCCAGGAGAGAGACAAGGGACAAGATTGAAAAAAGGGACAAGATTGAAATTTTGCGAAAAAGAAGACGACGACGACGATATAGCAGACCAAAGAAGCCATACAACATTGAAATTTTACGAAAATTTAGCGAAGAAAAAGGCGGCGACAACAAAGGCGGCAAAATCAAGAGACGCGGTAACGTCTTTCGTCTGTAATTTATAAAACGAAAAAATATACTTGGCGGGAGTCGCTACCGCGTCTCCTGATTTCAGACGCATTGCGCCTGTTTATCGACTGATGATTGGACAAAAAACGATGCTTATTTACTAGAGAATGCATAGTTACAACACTATAAATTCTACTTACCTTATATCTTTATTGCACTATATTAATTCTGTTGCAAAAAATAAATTTCATAAAAATGGTAATTTAAAGATTTATTTGTAAATAAGTCTTTAAATATTTAAATCTAACATAACACAAAAATATTTACAAATACGTACTTATAAAAACGATTTTATTTTTTTCTTTATAAAATTTTAAAGAGTTGTCTACTTTTTATTAATCTACGCGAGAAAAATTTTTTTAAAGATTTAATATTGTCATATGTATACAATAATAAAATAAAACCTGACATTTTTCAATAAATGCAGAAATTAATATTAAACGATAACTTGACGAATGATTAATAAATGTTAAACTTTCAAAATTGAAAAGGATCCCGCACAAAACCACGAATTTTTGGCCCTCAGTGAAATTGATTAAAACTTTAGTATGTTATAGTCCTTAACTCTCTAGTCAAGTTTTCTGAAGCATAGAGCTTGAAAATAATTAGTTTCTTGTTACAGCTATTTGTATTTTATTACAACATGTAGGGGCACGGCTCCACCGCGATCTGCATTATCAATTGGTATCGAAAAAGAGACTCAAAAGAGGGCGCACGAGAGGCTGGCACGAGTAAGAATCAGTCGAAAATAAGTTTTCATAGACAACACATGTATTTTGGTTTACTTGAATAAAACATTTGTAATCAGTATTTAACGAGCAAGTATAACCCTACAATATAATATGTATATGTCGTAATAAAATACAAATAGCTCATTATTTATGTGCCAAATCAGTTTTTTTTTGTAACAAATCGAGAGTCTAGATAATAATACGATTTACTTACACATTTGAGAACAGTTTGTGTATGAGAGGATGTATTTGTATGTGCCTGCATATGTGCGAGGGGGAGGGATAGTAAGCTATTATTTAGCTCTTAAGCACATATTTCAAACGATATGATAACAATAATACTTACGAGTATTTATATACGTATTTCATTTTCAGCTACTTATTCAACCATTCATTGATTTGTTCATGCACGCACGCACGCAATATTTAAGAATAAATTACTGATTCTGCTAAATTTTTGTGACTTTCTTTGTTCATCTACGTACGAGATGCTTGATTTACATGAGTTTCCTCTTCTGATCTCACATACGGGGTGCTTGATTTACATGAGTTCTCTTGCCTTTACGTACAGGACGCTTAGTATGGAAGTATTTTGTGGTATATAGAGTATTACGCCATCAATATAATAAATATTCCGATTGAAGTTGCATATGTATGTCAATGGATGCAACTCGTAAAGCAGACCAAGAAGATCTTAATGTAGAAATCATTAAGGACTATAAAAAAGTTCTATATGTGAGAAGTGAAGGGATTCACATAAATCAAACACCTCGTACGTAAGAGGTAATGGAACTCACGTACCACGTAAATCAAGTATTCCGTAAGTAAGAAGAGAAGGGATTCATGTATTCAAGCGTCTCATAAATACGAAATGAGCAAAGAAAGCACAAAAATCTATCAGAATCAGCAATTTGTTCTTAAATATAATTTTGTGTGTGTGTGTGTGTGTGTGCGTGCGTGCGTGCGTGCGTGCGTGCGTGCGTGCGCGCGCGCGTGTGTGTGCGCGCGCGCGCGCGCGCCCTAATAAGTGGCTGAATAAATAAAAATAAAATATATACTACTTGTTGTTTATACACATTGTTTAAAATATGAGCTTAATAGCTAAATAATAGCATATTATCTTTCCTTCTCACAATACATCTTTCACAAACTATTCTCAAATCGCGTGTAAGTAAATTGCATATTATTATCTAAACTCTCAGCTAATTATTACAAAAAAATTGATTTGAAACATAAATAATGATATAATTTGTTATAATAAAATACTACACTTTAAGCGGCTATAGCAAAAAACTAATCATTTTCAAGCTTTGTGTCTCAGGAAACTTCAATGCGTCAAGAATCATAACATACTATTAGTTTCACCAAGGGCCGAAAACCTGTCGATTTGTATGGAGTTTTTTACTCTCTTGAAATTTTAACAAATTTTTAATTTCTTTATGAATAATCTTTAATTTAATAACTTTTGTATTAGGACGTAGAATAAATAATGTAGGCACTTATAGAATGATACAAAACGAATATATTGTACATACAAAGTTAAAGTAATTGATACTGTACGTGGACGTAGATAAACTTGATATGTAACCAAAATTAAGCTATTTAACGTAACAGAAGTATACACGAGAGCCTGCCTGCTTTGTTTTCTGACTCGACTTTTTCCTAATTCTAGAAAATTGTGGTGCATTCGCTGCACTCTCATATGCTATTATACGGACCGTCCAGAATTGTCATTTCAGCATTCTATATCTTTCATATTTTAATCTTTCAATATTATTTTTAATTTAGTTCTAACTACGTAATTGACTACACTATGTAATTGACTACACTACAAATCCAAATGTGTAATTTTTACACACTTAAATGTTTAAAATCTTGTTACTTTTTACGCATTTGTACGCGTGTTATTTTTTTATACATTTTATCTATGTTATTTTACATAGTTAAATGCATATTTTTTACTAAATGACTGATCTGCCAAATGATGCGATCACCAAAAATGACAGTACATGGCACTATAGATTATTGTAAAAGTATAATTTTACTTGAATGTTATAAAGACGATTTATCAGTTTTTGGAGAAGTGGATATAATATTTATTTTTAATGAAAAAATTCTATTAATTATCTTAACATTATAAACTGAATATTTTGAATTTACAATAAATTTATATCAAGTAATACAAATTCCAATAATATAAAAAATTTTGTAAAAAATGTTAAAGATTTAACATTTCCTTATCCACTTTCATCTTTTCTAATAAAAGATAGAAAATATGTACTATTAATAAATCACGAACGTATTGAATTTTATGGATAAAATTAATATGAATTTATTGTAAATTTAAAATATTCAGTGTCGAGATAACTAATAGAATTTCTTCATTAAAAATAAATATTTTATTTTCTTCTCCAAAAACCTCTAAACCATCTTTATAACATTCAAGTAAAATTATACTTTTACAATAATATGTGGTGCCATGCATGCACTGTTACTTTTGATGATCGCATCATTTGATAGGTCAGCCACTCAGATTCATTAATATTTTTATGAAATATTTTCTTTCTCTTTTCCAAATGTAATTGTAAAATAAATATAAAACTAAATGTATAACACAAATTAAGTTGAGAGAAAGCCAATACGGTCATAACAGGAACTTGGTGCTTTTAATATTTCTATGTGATTTTACATACTTATTCTAGTCTCAATGAACTGTGTGCCGTTACTTTCAAATTCATTACAGCTCTTTACTTGAAACAGAACTGTATTATCACGATTATTAAATTTATAATCAATTTAATAAATACTGATGTTTACTTGCAAGTCCCACGTTCAAAACCTGGTTGAGGTAATAGTTATCGCAGCAAATAATTTTTATATCGAGTAGTGGGAGAATTTATTAGATGCAAGTAATTATCAGTACTTATTAAATTTATTATGAATTTAATAATCGGAATAATACAGTTCTGTTTCAAGTAAAAAGTTATGTTGAATCCAAAAAAGTAACGGCACAAAGTTCGTTGAAACCAGAATACGTATGTAAAATCACATAGAAATATTAGAAGCACCAAGTTCCTGCTATGACCGTATTTGCCGCCTCTCAATTTAATTTGTGTTATACATAGACGGTCGGATACATATATACATATAAATATATAATAATAAACTTAAATGCAAATATTTATAATAATATATTGTAAACTTAAGTTTATGTAATTATTATTTAAAATATTCGGTGTTCTATAATTATATAGATTATAAATAATTAATATAAGTTTAAGAACATAATTCGTATTTTTGTCCAACTTTTTATCAAAAACCGCTAAAAAGTTTCTTTTCAATCTAATACACATTTTGTTATTATTATACGTGAAACTTATGTGTAAGAAAAACTAAATGTGTAAAGTTATTTTATACTTGTACTTTTTACACATTTAAATTATTGGAAAATACACATTTCCACATTTAATATTACATGTTATATTATACACAGTGAAACATGTTAAATTACACATTTAAATGTGTAAATTTATTTTTTTATGCACTATAGTGTGTTATTCTTACACAGAAAACTTTGTAAGTCACACACATAAATGTATAATTTTACACATATAAGTGTGTATTTATTACACATTTGGATTTGCAATGTATATGTAATCTTACATATTATTTTAGTTCTTACTATAGGTATTTTGCTACGTTTATTCTGTAATGTTACATTATTTTACATTTTACTTCCATATTTGAAATAAATTTTGGTTTGATTATCCTATTACAATATCTTTATTATGCACAATATTACATTTGTCTTTGTACATTATATAATAAAAATATTTCCATCGTGCATCATTTAAAAAAAATTAGACCATTTAAATGCATCTCATTACCATTAACCTGAGAAAATTTACAATAAACTTCTGTATCCTATTCATTATAATATAATATAAAAATTATTGTTATCAAAACAATGAAAACATGACTATGTTCTTCATTACTTTGTAATTTATCGTTGTTCATATATAATTAAGATAAATTCTTGGATAAAGGATTATGAAAAAGATTACTCACTAGTTTAAAATTTTGGAAAAGTTTCGATAATAAGAAAGTGATTTTGTATATATTTTACCCTTATTCTAATCATAATCACATTTTTACAAAAGTATAATTCATAATGGCTTACATATATTTATATAATGATTTACATATGTTTATATTTTTGTTATTATTTTCAGTCATTTTTTATTAATTTATTTATTTTGCATTTAAATAGCTTTTTTTGAATAATATCCTATACAACATATGCATTATTGCAAGTTTAAAATCATATACATTTTCAGATAAAAAAATTCTTAATATTTAATTACTCATAAAATTAATAAAATACTTATATAAAAAAAATAAGACAAAAAGAAAATAAAATAAGAGAAAGGTAATTATTTACAATAGGGGAACATTAATTTTTATATCTTTTATTATTAATAACTTTTTAACGAATAACGAGAGACGGCTAAAACCATCTGAAGGTCATGACCTTGACAACATATGTCAAGGTCAAGGTCATCGGTACTGGTTCCCCTATTGTAAATAATTACCTAAGAGAAATATACAGAGTAATTTAAATAATTCTTTAAATCTATTTATGATTAAATAAAAATAAATAATTTGAACTAATTAAGTTGAATAAAAGAAATACACACACACATTCATTCATTAATTCATTCATTGTAATTGTTTCTATTATCGCTGATTCTTCTGATCAGTATTCTTGTATAATTACAATTTATAAATCGATGTTTTTATAAATGAATAATGATAGTATAATATTATACATATATGTATATATATATCTGTCTCTTATACACATCTCTGAGCG
>NW_012027221.1:41912-46407 GCF_000956235.1 Wasmannia auropunctata
AGAGATGTGTATAAGATATAGTATATATATATACACACATATATATGTGTGTTTGTGTGTGTGAATAAATATATATACATACAATATAATAAATTTTTCATCAGATTTAATGATTGTGGAAATGTGTTTGTAAATATACAATGAGGTATTCAATGTGGAACTGGAGATTTTCTTCGAAGATGTCATATTCTTTCTTCTATATTCGCTTCTTGTCCAGGATAATGGTATAATCTGAAATTATAAAACATTTTATATAATACATTTTGTGTTTTATTTACTTTAATCAGTTTATTAAAAGAAGACTATTTTTGTTCTTATTGTATGTATAATATGTAGTATAATTGTATGGATCTGTAAAAATCATGAGATATCGAATACATGAAAAAGAACATGTTTTTAAGAAAAAAAACGTGTAAAAAATTAAAAAAATTTAAAAAAAGATTTTCTTTATGAAATATCTAGCAAAATGTAATAACATATTATAAATTCAATTGCAAGTATGAGACTTATTTTGTTCTTGTCAAAATGATTAAATGCACTAAAATATCTTCAATTTACGTACAATAGTGATCATACATTAACAACATACACATCAAAAGTTGAATTAGCGTTTCTTTTCTATTTTAGCATTAAACTCTAAAATAAATAAGTAACGGAATGAATGAATAAATGGCTAAATGAGTGAAAGAGTATACACTTTTTCTCTTTTTTCTATAAGGCTGATTGTAAGTCATCATCCAATATTAATGTCAATATTGCCAATATTAAGATTTAATAAGGATCCAAAAAGTTAATTTATAATTACATTATATTAATATAATTTATATTATATTAACTTATTGAATATTTCAATTAGATCTTAAGACGATGCAGGAAAGTCGGGAAAATTTGCACGAGGTCAATAAAGCAGACTCTTCAGTGTCAGTGGTATCTCTAAATGAACTTCTTACAATATCTTTTGGTCTCAAACACATGGAATGTCCTTATTTAACTTATTGAAGTGCCATCTTTTGGAAAATCCGGCACTTACTGCCAGACGCAATTTTTGCTGTCTTTATCTTAGCTGAGCGTATGAGTTACCACAAATTGCATTCTAATGATTATCTGTTCTTCTACGCTTCCAATCGTAGCTCAAAAAATCTTGTATTATTCGTGCAAGTAATCCGATGCACGCGAGCTATTTATTTTGTACATATGAGCTACAGAACTTTTGTACCAATGAAATGTTTACGTCAGGTGACAGGTTATAATAGATATACGACCTGAAAAAAGGTAATTTTTTTATATTTTTTCGTTTTTACTACAAACTTATAGCTAACGCACTTACATTTTATGTACTATTTCAATCCTGTAAAAGCATTTTCGAATCCGTTTATCGTTTCGGAGTTATCCATTAGAATGCAAATGTCGGTATTTCAGCATCGCCTTAAAATATATTGATGAAATAATTGATTGTATTTTCAAATCTAATATTTGTTTGTCATTTTTACACAGCAATTAAGGTTTACGTATTGTCATCTTTTTTTTGATAAAAGTGAAGTGAAAAGGAAAAAAGGTTTGAAGCTATCGATTTATATAATTTTGCATGCTTCTTGGAAAGTAAAAGAAGAATTAAGAAAAAACAATAATCAGGTGCTTTCCTTAAACAGAATTTTGAAATTATTTCGAATTTCGGTAAAAGTTTTGTAAAACGGTTTATTTCAAATTAAAATAAAAGGAATCAAATTTAATTCTTTCCACGATCAGCTACAATTTACAATAAAGATAGGTGAGAATAACCGTATAAATTTTTTAGATGTGTGCAATATTATCCAATAATAGAATATCATTTGACCTGTACAAAAAACCCACCTTTTCTGGCAAGTATCTGAATTTATTCAGTATTTCTTTTCTTATCCGATATCGCATAAAAAGGGCATTATTTACGGTATTGTGGATAAAATCATTTATATTCATATACACATACTCTCAAATCCAATCTACTACAAAAAAAGTTTCATAGAAACCATTAACACATTGTTGAGGATAGGTATCCCATCGTTTTCATATTTTCGTCCGTCAGAGCAAGAATAAAATATCTTTATCACAATCATGAAATAGATAATAGATTTTTAGTAAGTAAAATAATAGAACTGCCCTTGACAAAAAAATACTTTACAGTTCCGTATGTAGAGTCCGTATCGGAAAGCTTTTTACCGATAGCAAAAAAGCTCTTGCAAAAATAGCCTTTACAATTTTGAACTTATTAAAAAGGTTTATAAAAACTGGGGAGAAAGCTTTGGAAAATTATCGCATTGCGATGTGGTGTACAAAGTGTCTTGCCAGGACTGTGATGCCATATACGTGGGGTAAACCAAACGTCAATTAATTGTAAGAACAAGAGTAAAAGAGCATTATTCAGACATAAAAAGGAAAACGGGTTCATCTTCAGTTATTTTCAACGATAGAATTAATAGGAATCACAAATTTAATTGGGAAGAAGTAAAGATTTTGGACATTGAGTCGAACTATAGTAAGAGATTTATTTCGGAGATGTTGCACATCAGTAAACAAAAAATAGCCTAAATAAGCAAAACGTTAAAGAGTTGTTGCCCAACGCATATCTGCCGATCATCGGTACTTTAGCTTCCAATTGAAAAATCAATTAGCTAATTACCATAGGGATTCTGTTCTTGCGCACATGCCCGCTACTTAGGTTAAATATTTCCCTACCTCGCAATTCCACATCCAGAGCTCTGAATTTGTTACTTGTTCTTTAATAGCAAAATTACTGTCAAAGTGTAAAGTTCTGTTAGGGCTATCTAAGTATCAAGTCTTTGTACATTGTAGCTAAGTATGTTTTCTTTGTTTCTGTCTTTTCACATAATCAACTCATGATTACAATATAAGTGCAATTTTTTCAATTTTATCCTTCCATTTACTTTTGTTGCGACCGATTCTTTTTAAAGACAGGGAATGAAGGTTATACACATGCGACGTTAAAACACAATATTTATTACGAGCAGCCTTTCGACCATACACGTCTTATAACAGAGAAAAGTGACCAAAAATGCGACTTGTTTCGCGGAAGCTTTCTTGTGTGTCCGAAACTCTTTTTTTTTCTCGCTTAGTAACAACCGTAATTTGAAGTGCACGTAGTAATACATGGATCCAGAGGGGAGGGCGCGCGCAACCTTGATTATCCTTTTGGCGCATATTCAACAACTTTCAAGTATGGTAGTTCTTAAACACAGAATAACATTTACGGATTAAATTGGCAACATAATGAATTCTCTTCGTTCTCGACGAATAAAATAAAATAAAATAAAATGATTCCATGGATTAATATGAAACATACTATGAAATTTTAATGTTCACTCAAAAGTTTTATGTAACATAAGAAGCCGACACAAGAAATAAGTTATTGTAATGAACATTACTAAAGAGGGCTTGATGTTGAGCCGAAATGATTGTCTGGCATTCTTTCATGTTATTTTTATCGTATAAATATTTTATTATGTAAGAGAATTGCTTAAGTGTGTGATATTGCTTCTTATATATTGATTAGATAAAGATTACTCGTTGTGATTTTGTTTTGTAAAAAAGTTTCGGTGGCCTGGCAACGGATTCGAGAGTCAGTTCTTAAATGCGAGCATGAATGAATACGAATTTGAAAACATATCGATTTCCATTAATTATAATATTTGTGTAATTATTCTGACAAAGAAATAAAGCTGTAGATATTTGTAGAATAACAAAAAGAAACTTTCTAGAAAAAAGATTGGATAATAATAAGGAAGATCCAAAACGAATGTGGGGGTTACGGAAAACTATGTTAAAGGGTAAATCAAATAATTACTAAAACTTTTTAAAAAAAGAAAAATATTACGCCGAGTATATAAAAAAATATTGTACGTTACATCTTTCCTAAATCAAAAATATTATTTTAATAAATGAAAATTGTCCAAAAACAAATATGAGATCATACAAGTTGCCAAGTATTTGATTAAACATAAAAACAAAAATATTATTTTTAATAAACCGTTTAACCATCCAAAATTATATGCAGCAAAAGTTGAATGCCATTGTCTTTCCAAATACTTTCAAGTTTCATAAAACAGGCTTAAAGTGACTAAAATGACCAATGGGATCATAGTGAAGCAAAAATTTGGCGTGCCCGGATTGCATTAATATTTAATTAATAAAATGTATTTAAAATGCGGGCAAACTAAATTTTTGCTTTACTATGATCCCATTGATCATTTTAGTCATTTTAAGCCTGTTTTATGAAACTTGAAAATATTTGGAAAGACAATGGCATTCAATTTTTGCTGCACATACTTTTAAATGGTTAAACGGTTTATTAAAAAAATATTTTTGTTTTATGTCTAATCAAATACTTGGCAACTTGTATGATCTCATATTTGTTTTTAGGCAATTTTTATTTGTTAAAATAATATTTTTGATTTAGGAAAGACGTAACGTACGATACTTTTTTATATACTTGGCGTAATCT
>NW_012027222.1:0-454 GCF_000956235.1 Wasmannia auropunctata
AGTCTTTTTTATTCGGCAAAACGCTACCGGTCTCGTGTAATCGTTGCGCTGCTCGAAGTATAACGACGGGCGATGGATGTTTTGCTCGGTACGGATACAATTCCGCATATCTTCTTGCAGCAACGTTATGCTGTCCCTGGCACTCACCAAGTGCCATCAACATGTCGTAGTACTCTTCGTTCGTATAAGTTGCCATCGTCCTGTCGACGCTCTTAATAATCGAAGGATTATTGATTGCGGTATCGATCGCAGGATTCATCATATTTATACGATCTTCCCGGGGGGTCGATGTCCCCCTCCGTATCCACCCCGTCGAATCGGAGCGTCGCGTATCACACGTGACACGAGACCCGCAACCCGCGATGCAACTTATACGAACGAAGAGTACTACGACATGTTGAGGGCATTTGGTGAGTGCCAGGGACAGCATAACGTTGCTGCAAGAAGATATGCG
>NW_012027222.1:4474-5405 GCF_000956235.1 Wasmannia auropunctata
CCACGCACGCACGCACGCACGCACGCACGCACGCACGCTACGCACGCACGCACGCACGCACGCACGCACGCACGCACGCACACACGAAAATATAAAACTATGCGTAATATATTCTTTGTTTATGTTTTTGTACTTACTTAGTCTCTCTTGCATCGTTTAGAGCAGCGGCTGGATCGTCGGCTGGATCTGCGACTGGAACAGCGGCATCAGCAGCTGGAACGGCGACGTCAGCGGCTGGAGCGGCGGCGGCAGCTACAGCGTCGACGATGGCTGGAGCGGCGACGGCAGCTACAGCTTCGACGATGGCTGGAGCGGCGGCGGCGCGAGCGGCTGGAGTAGACGAACTTGCTCTCTCTCTCTCTCAACTCTATCAAATATTCTTTATTGATCTGTATTCAGTTTTAAAATCATTAGGATATATCAATTTCTTGTTTGTTTCCAAGATCCTTAAAATCTTGCATTGCTTTATCAGTTTCAATATTTAGGACATCTATTGGATTATCAGGATCATCTTGAGACACATTTCGTTTTCCTAAATCATCAAAATATTGTTGAAGCAATTGCTTCGCAGTTTCAAATGCTTTTTGCAATTTTTCTAATTTTTCATGATACTCTAATGCTTTTGTAAGATTTAATTTTACCGTGTGAAATGATTCTGCATAAGTATCACATCCATTTTTAAGATCTATTTTCCGCCATAGTTTAACCCTTCTCTCTAACCAAAAATTGCACTTAATTTCAATAACTGGGGTACCCGGGTACCCAAGCAGGAATTTTCTATGTTAATGTAGAAAAGGGTCCTTAAATCGCTTCTTGATCCTTCGGTCTAGCTTCTCGCGTCTTTGAACAATAGTGTGTTCAGCTGTTATGACCTTCCCATTTTTCTCTTGTGCTTAGAAACAAGTTTGAATGTGTGTAGCTCAGTTTCAAA
>NW_012027222.1:5425-6447 GCF_000956235.1 Wasmannia auropunctata
TTAATAACATTGATTAATATTTTATTGAGGTAATTCTTCTACATTGCTTCTACACGTTTGTGCCTCTCTGAGTCTCTGTATCCTACTATTGCCGTTTTATCCCCACTACATAAGTTTCGAACATCTGTCGGTCGCCGAAGGCCGCCCGACCTTCTTCGTACCTGCGCAGCGCTCGAGACCCTATTGTTATCTTTTTTTTTGTGAAAGCTGTTGCGGGCTCAGGAACTCAAATATGGCTTAGATACTTTCTATTGATGTTTATTCAATGGAATAAATTTATTTCAAACGATTCCGTTCGTATACAATCTCACAAATTAAGATAAACTCGTGGTGGATACTCGGGTACCCTGGTTGTGCAACAACGTGGTAAAAGTTGGTTGTGCACATAAGGGTTAATAGTCGTATTTCGATCAGTTTCATATAAAGAAATACCTAATACGGTATCGGCAGCTTCAAGAGCTCCACATTCTCTAGTATTTGTGAATCGTAAAGCAATATTCCAAAGATAACTTGCCAATGATTTGTTTTTATTATTTTTACTATCAAGGATAGAATCTCATAATTCACATTTTCTTGCCTTACTCAAATACTTAGTAACATAACAAGTAACAATGATTTTTCTCCAATAAATTGTATATCCATATTTCTTTCCCATGCAATAAGAAGTACAGGATTATAATCGTTAATAATGATTTCATTATCTGTTTGAGGAAGATCATAAAGCCTTCTTTTATGTTTTAATTGTTTCAAAAATTTTTATCAAATGCAAACGCATTAACTTATGTTCATATTTTACTTTATCGGGTTTAATATTAAATAATAAGGACCAGGACTTGGATCCTCTCTTAATGAGGCCATCGCTTCATAAAAGAACAATGCGAAGATTTCCCCTTCTCGTAAAAAAAAAACTTATTGTATATTTCATTACACATTAAAGGATGTCTCTATTCCAACCCAAGTAGTAGTAACTTTAAAAATCTACTAAATTAAAAAAAAATCAAGTGATACTATAATTTTTATAC
>NW_012027222.1:11765-20636 GCF_000956235.1 Wasmannia auropunctata
ACTTGGTTTGGGCAAGATTACGTAATTTTTATGGGATTGTAACTTGGCGCCATTTATTGATTGATATCACTAGTACATATTACTAGTACATATCACTTTTTTAAAATTAGTACAATAATTTTTTTGTTCGAGTAGCACATATTTAACGCCTTTATCTCTTTTTTAGAAAATTATTTCATAATATGTATTTTTTCTACAAGTAATATATATATCACTTAATTTTTTTAAAGTTATTTTATTTTACTAACAACTACAAATTTTTGGCGCTAATTTTTGATAGCGAAACATTTGTACAGAGGACGCGTACACTTGGCATTTTTTTTACCTCTTTTTTTAAAAAGGTAATTTATTCAATAATACTTTACCGATGTTTTCAATCTAAAAATGTGCATTATTGAGTATTGCATATCGTGTGCGACGAACATCGCGCTGTACAGGAGTCATAACTTCTTGCGTATTTTCACTATGAAACTACGCAATTTAAAAATAAAACATTTATAATGTTATACCAATAATCCTTCATGTCTGTGGCTACGCGTTGCGTGGTTTATGTGTGCAGCAGCCACAGCGTCATATAGTGTCGTTAGATCGATGAAATAATAAAATATTTTGTCGAGATCTCAATGAGATCTTGACGAGAATTTTCAATAATCTTGATCTCGTCGAGATCTTGATGTGGTGAATCTCGATATTGATCTCGAATATTATAAGTAATCCCGATCTCGAATCTCGTCTCGATTTCAAGATGAGATCGAGATTTATCTCGTGTCGTGCGCATCTCTAGCGCGCGCTCGATCTCGCTGGCGCTTTAAATCCCGCGTTTAAAGGTTCCGGCGCGTAAACAATTTAAAGGTCCGGCGCGACGGAATGATGACAGGAAGCTTCGGCGAAAGCAGGCAGCCCGAGATAGAGAAATCTCCCCCTCTATCCCGAGCAGGAAGCCATCCCGGGCGTGGGAGAGGACTTGCGAATCGACCACGGTTGAGAATCGCTCAACCAGGATAGAGAAACGCTATATCCCGGGGGTCCATAGTCGAAGGATGGAGAAAACTCTTTGACTCCGAGGCTGTTGGCTTGCCGAGAATCGTTCGGTCCGAGACCAAGTAACGCTTGGTCCCGGGGAAGCTTGGTGCCTCGTCGTCGAAGAGATCGGAGTTTTGCCCTGCCGAGAATCGCTCGGTCCGAGATCAAGTAACGCTTGGTTCCGGGAAAGTCTCGCACTCCTACGGATATCGTGTTGGGCTAGCCGGCACGATCAGGAATCGGTCTCGATGAGTATTTCACCGGTTTTTTATACCCATGGCGATGGTCACTCGGATACGGATACCATCATACATGCTCGGTTATTTCGTTAACAAAGAATAAAATAATAATTTTACCGACTGCTCTTTGGCTGACGCGCTAGCATCGGTAGCCTCGGGAGCGTTCGGCCGCGCTCAGCCGTCTCCGGTATGCGTTCCTTGTGTAGAGTCATCTCGTTACGCTCGCGCCTATCCCGAGATGTTTAAAAAAAGGGGTGGGTGCACCGCGACCCGACAGATGATCGGTCGGGCGGCATCCGGCGGATATTCGGCCAGGAACGATGCATAACGGGGTGCATCGTTAGAACATTAAATTTTAAATGTAATAAAGTTTATTTATTGATTATATAGGAAGGAACGACTTTAAAAGAAATTGAAGCGCCTCTTGCTGCACCATGCATTATTATTAAAGATAATCTTATTATCTCATAATTATCTATAATTATACAGATTTAATATTATTGTAATTATATTTTTACGAGTATATGTTATTGTTATAAATAATGCAACACACCAAATGTTTTACTTATTTATAGAAGCGTCACAAATTGAAAGGACATTATTGTTTCTACGAAGCTTTGGAAATGTTGATGTGTGCATATTACATCATGAACATGAAATATCCCACATATTACACATGCACTTTAGAATTTGTACAGAAATATTTCTTAAAAAATCATCCAACTAGCGGTACAAAATCTAAGGTGTCAGTTAAATGTAAAGTATTATCACTTTTTAACAAATTGAGGGACATTGAAAATGTAGATAAAGAAAACATTACATAAAAGTAATATTTTCATCAAAATGTATTGTATTAACTTTAAGTTTAATATTGGAATACTACATAGTTACCTTCTATTTACTGTTAATATTAATTACTACTTAATAACAGTTTCCTTTATATGTAAATGCACATATGTATATTATTTTTTATTGTAAATCAACGAAACAATGAAGTCACAATAGATAGACAATTGAGTTTACGTACAGTATATGCAATATTGATTATACACAAAATTGAGTTAGAAAGTAAATTTTGTTTCCATTTTTTTATCTAAAAAGAAGAAAAAATTATACGTTTATAAGATTATGAATAGATAATAAATAATATTATTTTTCTAATTAAAGATTACAAAAATATTTTATAATATAATATAAATAATATAAATAAAAAATATTTTATAATATAATATAAAATATTTTTAATAGAAAAAGCTCCACGTTTATAAAATTATAAATAAATGATAAATAATATTATCTTTCTAATTAAAGATTACAATAAAAAGTATTTTATATTATATTATAAAATTTTTTACATACAAAAATTAAAAGAGATAAAAATTTATTTTATATTCTTATCAACATTATTATTAATAAAAAATTAAATAGTTATTATCTACGATTCTTTATTTATATTGGCAATCTTATCACATTTATAATTTATAATACAAATTAAATATTACTATAAAATATTACTACTTAAACATTAATAAACGACACTACAAATTATTTTATAAATATAATTTTTATATATTTCTGCATGTTGTTATATATTATCAAGATTATCGATTAAATAAAACGATTAATATGATACATCTCACAACAGCACAATGTCCAAAATTGGGACATAATATATTTTTAAGACATATTATGTGCTCTCTGTGATTTAAATGGATCACAAATTTAACTATTTAAAATATATTACAAATATGCAGAATATTATTACAAATACATATTTAAAAAATACATGTTTTAATTATAAATTTCATATTTAAATTTGTACTAATAGAAGTGCAAAAAGTATTAATACATATATATTTGTATAAATTTAACTTTAATTGTAAATTTACTTTCGTAAATTGATTAATTAATATTAAAAAAATAATTCTATTTGGAGGTTGCAATTTTACATTTGTGTGTAAATATACACTTAATAGTGGGTCCCAAAATTACCCACTATAATTGTTGTAATTTTACATGAAAATTTTTTACAGTGTGATCAAATAATACAATCCCTCGCCAGTGTCGTGTATTTATCTGGACTCGGTATGCCGCACAGAAGCATATTGGGTGTATACAAAGTGGCTCTGATAAATTAGTCGGAACTCGGAAACAGTTGATGTAATTGCATTGCATCCATTTGCACCAGTCCTATACTATGCATTGGTGGCATACTGGTGTACATTGGTGCAGACCAGCTAAAATCGCTGTTAGAACTAATCACAAGTTGCGCTGGTGGCTGCCAATATATTTTATTTCCATAATTCCACAAAAATGTTCAAATAGAGATTGGAAAAAGTAAAGAAAATTACATCTTTTTTATTAATATGAGTGCTATATGAATCAATAAAATGGCACCCAATCAAAAATGATAGTCAATCGATATAGAATCGACGTCGAAATCACCATATCGACGATCCGACATTAAATTGGCGATCATTTCTGACTGAACAGCAATTCTGCTTTTCCGCATTTTATTTTTCCATTCCTAATGTGAATGCTTCCTTAGAAAGAATGCTGCAGTAAAAAAAATTTGTCAGAGCGCTTATTTCAATACCATACCACGTACGTAGAAAAATATATGTAAATGCTTGTTTTCAAATAGTCAAATTGCGCAGATGCGCGTTGAGATTTGCGCTTTATTAATTAATTATTTGTATCATTTATTGTAAAAGTCGCAAAACAAACCACAATTTTTTTAGTTTGACCTATTCTACTCTACAAGAGATAAACCACGAATTATATGAAATAACATTTTGTATATCAGCAATTTATTGAATACTGAATTTATTGATAACCAAAATTAATTTAATGTTGCTAAATATTGGTAATGTTATTAAAATAATTATTTTTTGATATTATGTTAAAAAAAGTTTTTATTAAATTATTACGATTTGAATATGACTTGAAAATATTTTCTCTTGACAAATATAATTTTTCTATGGCACACATATACATATACATGTAATTAAGTATTGTTGATTGCATGATCGTGGTAATAACTACATTAATTAAATATTGTCAAAATTAGATCTCTGCAATTTTTTATATTACATTACAAATTTTTTAATTTTTACTTTCCTTTCTCTTTTATTTTTAAATCTCTAATTTTCAAAAAAATTGATTATTTACTGCCTAATTCTAAATATAAGAATTTGAAAATTCAAATGTTTAAATTTTTTATTGTTCATAGTTTAAATGTATAAATTTTATAATTTGCACATACAAAAATAAAATAATCCAATTTTGAAATTATATGTATGAACATAAATTAAATATAAATATATATTACATTACATATATATATATAAATACTCCATAAAACATATATAATTAAAATAATCAATATATTTGGTATTTCTATAATTTTTGAACCATTCAAGAAAGGATAAAAGAAATCGTAGGGCAATGTAATATCTAAATTAGGTCCGCCAGCAAAATAGTATTTAGATGGCTTTGAAACATCATAAAAATTAACATAGGAAATAATATTGATATAGAGGACATCTGTACAATTTTTTAATGTACACTTCGGCCAGCTAATATCCTCTTCCTTGCTGAATGTAATTCCAACACCAGATATTTTATAATTTGTTATAGTTTTGGGTTTTGGTAACATAGAATAAAGAACATTCAAATGCATAGATGTAACTAATCCTGAACAAAAAATACGTTTTCCAATTGTATGTGCAGTCATAATATTTTGTGGTATTCTATCAAACACGACATGCAACCAATCAATAATATTTTTACTGGAAAAATTACCCTGTTTTGAGATATAAATATTATTATATTGGCTTATATTTAAGAAGTCCTTTATTAAAAAACGCATAGTCAGATTTTGTAGTTCTGTACAAGACGACGCAGTGAAATTCTTGATAAACAATTTGACAGAACATGTTAGTTTAGTGTTTTCGCCAAATAAGACGGTATGTCTATTAATTTGATCACACTCTCCATTTTTGCCAGCCAAAGGCAATGTAAAAAATCCATTGGTTTTATTGAAGAAAATATCATCGCTTTTATTAGTATGAAAAACGCCAATAATGATCGGTTTACCTCTCATGTACCCAGGATTTCCATTACCAGTGAACATTTTTGTATTATTTGAGTCTATCCAATTGTATTCGATTTCAAAATATTGATAAAAGGCATGAGAAACATTTCCTATATTAAAATATACGTCAATGTTATTAATACCAGTAGAACCATTGTGACCAATTACATATTTCAAACCCTTTACGATGTTGATACACGTAGAATTCATACAAAATCCTGATATATTGGTTTTACTGCATGCAGAAAATGATTTCAAACAGTAATAAGTTCTTACTGGCAAGCAAATATTGCTTTGACATATCTAAAAAATAATTGTTAGAATTAAGATAATTATAAATATGAATAAGTGGAAGAATAACTTTTATGAAAAAAAGTAAAAAGAGAAAATAAGGAAATATGAAAGGAAAAATTCAATACAAAAAGTTCAATTATACATATAGTATTTTTCGTCATATAAAAATTATTTTATAATCTTATTTTATCAATACAAAAATAACATTATTATAATAATAAATTGTAGTATAAAACATCAATTTTGTCTATATTTAAAAATATTAATTTTGCGCAATAATATTGTGTACTACTGTTACATATATTTACTTATTGTTTAATTGTAATTTATATAAAGAAATTTTATATTAATTTATAAAAATAATAGATATATGTTGAAAAAATACTTTATTATTTTTATACAAATTTCTTAATAATAAAATGTACCTGATTTGTAATAAACGTAGCATTGAATAATGGCGGAGATTTAATGACTGTGAAATTACTAAATATCACAGTAAATAAATATGGATTAATATTTGTTAATTTATTTTGTATGCATGCGCCTTTCCAATTTTGCAAATATCTTAAAATCTTCTTAAACGTACATATCCCACTAAATCCAGATTGTAGGAACTCTGAAATATGAGTTACCATTACAGATTTTTAATAATTAGACCGATAAAAAAATTTTGTTAAGTATAAGTAATTGTAATTGGAGAAGATGCTTCTTATAAATTTTCGATTACAAAAACAATGTCGCTAGCCAAATTTCTATATCAAATCAAATTTTAAAATTATATTGAACTTTTGGGATAAGAAATTAGCAATAAAAAGAAGTTGTATAATAAATCACTAATTATAAATCAGTATCAATAAAATATTTGACTAATACATTGATTCTTTATTTGTATAGGATAAAAACTCGTATCACACATTGCAATGTTTCTTAAGAATACAATACATAGAAAAGTATTTTTTTCATGTTTAGTAAGATTATGAAAACGAATAGTGGGATTTTAATGTTACGGGTCCTGTTCTTTTTATAATAAAAATTTTATATTTTTTAAATGTGTATTCAATAGAGACGAACGGTATGATTTTGTAAAAAGAACTCAAATATTATATTTTCTGGAGCCAATAAAGGAAATGTCACAGTGATATTAGACAAATGTAAATATACTTAATATCATTTTCTATTTAATAGCACGTTTGCTCCAGATAACAATACTATTGAAACCAATTATAATATCAAGAAAGAACAGAATATTAAAATTTTGTTATTCTGTATATTCACAACATATCCAATATAGCAGCTCGTTAATCAATAAATAATCTGTATTTACTATGGGTTTTAGAAGATTAAACAAACTTAACAATTTTATCAAGATACACAATAATAAAAATCTGATTTTAACAGTAGTAAAATTAATTGTAAAGACTATGATGCATTGTACGTAGGACAGATTAAAAGACAACTAAAAACCAGAATTGGAAAATATATTAATAATATAAAGTTAGATTTGTCGAAATATTTAGTAATCACAGAACGTGCTAGAACAAAATCATTCTTTTGATTAGATTAATATCAATGAAAGATTCTGAATTTACTTAATAAGATATTGATGTCCAATATGCTACATATTAAAGAATAAAGGAATAGAATTAATTCCCAAAAGAAAACTAGGTTTCTTAACGACTCATATTATTGTTTATTAGACGTGATCTCTAACAATAATATTTAAACTCTATAACATACGTGTAATCAAGTCAACAAGAAAGATTGAAATGATTTCAGACCTTGTCTATGATAGATGATTTGCTTTTTGTTATTCTTAAAAGCCTTTATTTATCGACGTTTGATATTGTTTCTCCATTTCTATAATTTAATTTCAATAAATATGGGAATAACATTCCCATACAGTACAGCGATATTCTGAGAACAATCTCAGTACGATCGTAAAATTTTATTAATTAGCATTATACATATATCAGAGAATGAAAGAGCATACACGACAAAATTATAATTAAAATATATATTTGAAAACTACTTTTAAGATGTTCCTAAGCAATCACCCATCCAAGCTCTATACTTTGTCTAGCGTTGCTCAATCTTTGTGATCGTCCGGAAACTGATGCTTCATGATAATCTATAAACACTAATTGTTAACGGATATATACCAGTAGTACATCTATTAAATAGATGTTGTCAAAAAGATAAAATACGTATAATTAACATATATTTCAGTCATAAAGTTTACATATTAAAGTATAAATAAATATAAAATTACAGTTTTTACGGAATAACATTTCTGTTATTGTTTAAACACAGATATAATAGCACTTAATATTTCAAGGACATCCATTTTAAATCCAATTCACGTCTGCACGTCCATGGATATAAAATAGATATCCATGTGATGTTTATTATTGGAATTGAAACGGATGTCCTATTTAGAACATCCTGTGGATGTCTAATTTATTTTTAATTTTATTTTTACAATTTTTAAAATTGTTTTTATTAAACATATTATTATTATTATTATTTACAATATTCCTAATATACAGGATATTCCGTCACTATTGCATTATTTCTTAAGAAGATGTTCTTGAGATAATTTAGAGACAAAAATTTGTCGCGGGACCGATGCCCTCGCAGCAGTAAGCATTATAAAGAACCTATACAATTATTCGAGCTGACCAGGCGTTCGGCGTAACGTAAGCAAAATAATTATATTCAAAAATCATATTGAAACAAAGAACGTTAACCGCAGCGTACCGAGAACAATCGCGCAATAACCATCGCCGAAATGCTTAGCGCTAACGCGGCAGCGTGCAAGGGATAAGTAGGCGTGACGACAAGCCGCGGGCGGTCAGTCTGTATGTCCGTCTTGTCACGATTGATCCCGACGATCGTTAAAAGTTAATCTACCTAGGGTAAGTGTCCCTATTAGTGTGCCTGTCCTTATTAGTATGCTTTCATATTTAAATAAGTCATAAAAATAAACTGGTACAAATAAATGAACAAAATATTTTAATTAAGTTCAAGTATTAACGTATATAATACCAAAGATTTATTTTTTAACTATTAAGAGGATGCTGAAAAGTCGGGAATTACCGACATTTGCATTATAATGGATAACACCGAAACGATTGAACGGATTTAAAAACGCTTTTACAGGATTGAAATAGATATAAAATATTATCGCGCTAGGTATATATGAATAGTAAAACGAAAAAA
>NW_012027222.1:21405-25031 GCF_000956235.1 Wasmannia auropunctata
TCTCAAGAACACGTTCTTAAGAGATAATGTGACAGGACACTCTGTACATTAATTTTTTAATTCCAATAAATTGTATTATTACAAATTTAAAATAGTTCACCTTATTCTTTTCAGCTGTATATAATTTATACTAATACAATAATAAGACAAATAATTATTTTATTTTTTATTTACTATTTATATTATTTAAATGTTTGATATTTTACTGTTTTATTCATTTAATTAGTTTTGGTTTTGTTTCTCTGGGCTATTGTTCGTCTGCTTTTATTATATCATTATTATTCAATTAAAATATTAATAATAAAATAAGAAAGGCTCAATAATTGACAAAATTAATAATTAAAATCTGGGCTATGAACCAAAGCTATGTATAAACCGAGGATCAGGCAGAGTGTTAAATAACAATTAACTGAGTGCGAGTACGTTAGTGCGTGGAACCTGGAGTGTCAAAGAAGAAGCTTGTATAATAAGGGTGAGAATAAACTATTTATTCGCAACTACAATCTGTCGGCGTTCTCTCTACGTTTATCCGTCCTGCGGACACAATAGGACTAAAATGATCATCTAAGTGTTGGAACAGCAAAATTAATAAGTTGTTATTAGATTTAGGTTTTAGAAGATCAAACAATGGTTATTGTTTATATTCTAAAATACACAAGACCGAAATGGTATACTTATTATATGTCGACAATTTAATGTTGATTGATTTTTTCCAAAAGATTAAATTAAATTTTACAAAATATAATTAACTCATAAATTCGATATAAAAGATAAAGGAAAATTCAAAAATTTTTTTTGGATTAAAAATTGTTTATGATATAAAAGATATTCTAAAAATAAATCAGAAAAAATATATCTTACACGGAAAGAACAATTTTGCTGGTTCCAGATCTGAAAATAATTTTTGTTCAATAATCAAAATAATTTTGTTTTGGAAAGTCACAATAATTGCTAGAATATCAAAATGTATTATAGCAATGCTTATAATTTTTAACTTTTCAAATTATTTTGATTGAACAAGAATTATTTTCAGACCTGTATTTAAAATTTTTAGGCCTTTTAACAAAATCGTTCTTTCCGTGTAAGAATTTTAAAAAGGTTAAATTTTGAAAATTGTAAACCATGTCTGACACCTATATTGAATCAATATTGAAACTAACTACGTCTGAAAATGATGAAAGAGATAAAAAAAAGTAAAAGAAATATAATAAAATGTTTAATGTATTTAATGCTAGGTTCATGTCCAGACTTAACTTTTGTAATCAATTTTTTTAGCGGACATCAAAATAAATTTACAAATGAAATGTGGAACTATCTCAAAAGAGAATTAACTGAGATGCTTAAAAGGAACAACAAATTTGAACTTAATTTTTGTCAGAAAAAACAAGGAATATCTATTAATATGTTATGTAGATTCAGATTGGGGAGATTTAAAGGATCGAAAATTGGTATCTGGATATTTCAAAAACTTTTAACTATATCTTGGGTAACTATATCTTGGGTTACTGAGAAACAGAACTGTGTCGCATTATCTACAACTAAGGCAGAACTTATAGCACTATATATGCCCCAACAGCCAAACCTGAATAGGCAGATTATGCGCAGACTGTACTATAAATTTCTGATACCAAAAATGCAACAGATTTCACACAGTCTCTGTAATATCTGACGATGTCGGCAAACAGTTGCTAGAAATCTGACAGAATCTTTGCTGATAAATTCTAATTGCACATTGACAACAGAAATCGAACAGATTTTTCAAATGCAGTATTATCGTCAGATTGTCAGCAGAAATTGAACAGAAGCTGCGCTGTTACTGAATACTTACAATACTGCCGCTAGGTAGTGTTTGCTGGTATCCGTTTCTCGCATTTAAAATTTGTCAAACTCCCTTATATAATCAATATTGAAGCTCAGGTATATCATAATTATTTGCGTATTATTCATGTATGTTAGTATGAGATTTGAATAATGTTTTTGCACCAAAGAAGCTACGTATTATAAATGTGCATAATATTATTAAAAAATGGTTGCTAGTGTAGAGAACAAGGGCGAAAATATTATATTTTATATCTTTAGATTGGAATATTCTTGGAAAGAGGAATTAAATGCTTTAATATAAAATACATACATTAATTTTTATTAATAAAACAATTTAAAATTATTTCTTTAAAATAAAATTTAGAAAAAAATAAAAAGCCATTTTTTAACATTTCAGTACTAATAATAATTTAAATGCTTACAAAGTCTGCTCAATTTTTGTTATCAGTCTGCTATCAGATTGTGTCTCGCAGATTCTACTCGGTTTCTGCCGTCAATTTGATGTTAAAAACTGTCAGCATAATCTGCTCGATTTCTGTTGCCAATCTGCTGTCAAATTGTGTAAACAGATTCTGTCGACAGAATGTAAGTAGAATGCGACATTAGATGAGTTCATGCTGCTAACATTTATTCTGATCAAATCTGCTGCTGGTCTGTCGACATTCTGCTAGTATTTTGCTTATTGGGTGTAGTTCAGTTACAGATGGATTAAAAAATTACTATTAGATTTAAATGTATTGATTAATCATCTTTTGATATTTGAAGACAAAGCGTGTGTTTCTTTGATTAAAACAAAAATGTAAAGAACAATACTATAAAAATCGAATACACTAGCAAAATCTAACAAACAAACATGTTGACAAAGGGGTTTACCAAACCCATTTTTTTTATAAAAATTGTAAAGCTGCAGGATTAGAACTCTAGAGAGGGTATAGTTTATAAGCTTAGATGTAAGGAAATCTATGTGCATAAATAAGATACTAAAAGGTTCATTTTTAGTATAAAACGTTAAGAGAAGGTATTGAGGTACTTGGTAGTAATGTTTTAAACAAGTTTATTTTAAGTTGGTAATGTCACTAGATTTTTAGTGATTTTCTTTAGTTGGTTATACAGTTTTTCCAGTCTTACTCTCTCTCTTTTAAGATTGTAAAAATATAAGAACGTCTGAGAAGTGTGTATTATTATCTGCACATCTGTAATTGGAATTTTAACTCGGCCCAATATGACCGCCTTGATAAGGACACTGCTGCGATGGTATTAATCTAATTGTAAGAATACAATCGATGTACGTCAATACATTGATACGTTCTTATCGAGGTGGCCATGTTGGACGTGTGACGTCACGAGTTAAAATCCCAATAAAGATATACAATAAAAAGATACATTTATTAATAGGTCTCGATTTACTGTCTATTATATAAAAATAAGTCCCAATTATAAGATCAAACATTTACCTATTGTTTCAACAGATTTATCATGTAATTTCCACAATACATCTCCATATTGATAGTATTTTGACAAATTGTATTTGGATAATATTTTGCTATGTTTTGTTTTCCATTTGTAATTTTTCATTTGTATTGTTTTCCACAGATCTTCATTATGTAATACCTAAACAAAAACTAAAATTAAAACAAATATGTTCAAGGTTCGTATGAATAAATTCAGAATATAAGAAAAAGAGTTAATGAGTCAATGCAGGATGACTTTGCTTATACATATAATATTAATAATATTAAACGTATACAAAGATTTCAACTTACATATACATTTATCCGCGCGCGCGCGCGCGCACGCACGCACAC
>NW_012027222.1:27532-28207 GCF_000956235.1 Wasmannia auropunctata
CGATCTACTTATCAAGCTGCAAATCATATCGATTCAAACTTGTTCTATGAATATCGTATGACAAAGCAACGCTTCGTATCGATTTCTTCCCCAATTTTATTTCTTTAATAGCATTAAACAATGCAGTGAGATCTTTTGCTGGACGATCAGTTTTTCTCGTTTACGAAATCCCATTCTAATATTTAAAAAATGTAGAAAAATTATTTAGAAATCCAAAAAAATACCAAAAATGAATCTGGCGTTCAGTGACGTTCAGTGCTTCATCTGTGAACATGTGTGAAAAAATCCATTGACCAAATTACGCTACCTTGCTTGTTGAAAAAAATGGGCGTAAAAATTTTTCCACACATTTCACACCAAAACGCGATTAATCACATGAAAGAGAATAAAAAACCATATCATAACACACATTACCAGCATCACGAAAAATCATCATTTCACAGAATAAAATGTATGATGTCAATTTTAATTATTTGTCAAAATTTTTCGCTTTGTTCTGCCGAGCAAAAATTAACACGTCTACTCAGCTCTATGTCTCATCAAAAGTGAGCTAATATAATGACAATTTAATGATATGAACGACAACTGTCTAGTGCGGCTGCAGCTCAAAAAATGTTGTTGACCAAATTACGCTATGACCAAATTGCGCTACTTTACCCTATATATATATATATA
>NW_012027222.1:28294-29111 GCF_000956235.1 Wasmannia auropunctata
GACGCGTGCAGTCGTGCAGAGAGCAGATGGTTCCACAACTACCACATAACCTGCGTCTCTCACGTATATACCGAACACTTCCGAGTACCCTCGGAATTAGCCGAAGTCATCATAGTGCTCCTACGCCTATGGCAGCTCCCCCTTTGCCGCTATTATTTGTTACCCCGCGTACAACGCTCCGTCCATGTATTCTTAGGTCCATGGGTTAGAGTTCTACAGGGTGTCCGGTAATAACCGCCCAAAATCTCGTAGGCTGGTAGAGCAGATTAAATTGAACAGAAAAGTTCTCTACCATTTTGCAAAATTCGCAATCGTTAACGAGATATTAATTTTTGAAGATTGGCGAGTAAACACGTATCCGTCCGCCATACCGCTGAATGCAGGCACGCGGCGAGATACGACCGCTCCACTACTCGTCAACTACCGGTTAGCTGGGCTAGCAACTACCAGCGATGGAGCGATCGTATCTCGCCGCGCGCCTGCATTCAGCAGTAGGCGGAAGGATACGCGTTTATTCGCCGATCTTCAAAAATTAATATCTCGTTAACGATTGCGAATTTTGCAAAATGGTAGAGGACTTTTCGATTCAGTTTAATCTGTTCTACCAGCCCACGAGATTTTGGGCGGTTATTACCGGACACCCTGTAGATTATCAGAGAAGCGCGACCGGCTTATGGCAGTATCGCAAAAGTACTAGAAAATATTAAAAATGGCGTCGAATGGCCAATCATAAGATTGATTTATTCGGTAGCCATTTATAATAGCATAAATCAATCTTATGATTGGCCATTTGCGAGTCCAATCAGGACTCGTAACA
>NW_012027223.1:0-512 GCF_000956235.1 Wasmannia auropunctata
CAATATTTTCTACGGCATTTACTCCGGCTGGTTTGTAATCCGGTTTCGGCAAGGTGAAACGCTGGCCATATCTATTAGTGCGGCATTCGTCTCCGGAATGCCCTTGCCTTCCGCATTTTGTACACTGCGGTTTATCATCGCGAAATTTGAATTTTTTCCTTTCGTAAACCCTATTGAGGCCTTGCGCATCGGCCATGGCCTTTTCTTCCGCGCTAGCTCCGTCTATTGCTTCTGCTAGGGTACGGAAACGTTGTGAGCGCACCAGTACCTGAATGTCTTCCCTTAATCCAAGTTGGAAGTTTTGTAAGGCTAGCGTCTGTGTATGTTCGTAAATGACATGTTGTTGCTCGAGAGTGTGGTTTTTTCCTTCTTCCATGCTCTCGAAGAGGTCTATGACGAGGTCTTCCACTCTGCGTCCGAAATCCTTCGCGCTTTCTCCCGGCTTTTGCTTAATTAAGTTAAATTCTCTTTGCAAATTGATAATGCTTCGCTGGCACAAATACTGGTTTCCA
>NW_012027223.1:12697-13831 GCF_000956235.1 Wasmannia auropunctata
CTTCAATTCCTCACCTACCTCTTTTATCAGTTCCTTCTTTAATTTATCGAACTCCACCTGTCCACTAAATGTCACTCTCAGTCCTTCGTCCGATGTTAACCTCCTCTGTCTGCTTTCTACCTTACCGACTACCTTCCCTCTACCCATCTTGCCTATACCACTGCTTCCCGCCAATTCCTTGTCCGCCATAACCTACTTACTACACGTCCCTCGCAAATCACACTCCTGCACCTCACCCTCTTCTCACCCTGTCTTCCCTCCAATCACCCTTGACCTTCGCCCTAATCCACTCCTCCACACCCCTTCTCCTAATTTCAATTTTTCCGCTTCTTATCACTAATTTCGCTTATTCTAAAAGTTCGCACTCTCACACGCTACCACTCACTCTCACGCCATCTAACCAAGTCCTTTAATACATAATGTATCTTTGTATCTTTAATACATAATGTAGTCTATAGTGTAATGATCTATTTTCCTGTAAGAATAATTCTTTCCTTAAGAAAAAGAAACGTTCCCAGATTTGGCATATAATTAAAATAAATAAAAATTATATATAAAATAAATATGTTGTTCCCTCAATTATTTATTAAATTAGAAATATGTCACATTTCCGACGTGTCATTTCAGCGAAGCTTTATCGAGACGAACACAAAATACATTTTGTACGAGCGAATATTGGCACTGAGAGGCACAGGATAATAAGCGCAAAAATAATCGACTCGAACCGATGATTATGCTACAATTTCGTTAATTCTCAGAGGGATTTATAGTTTTATTTTATTTTAATTCAGGCACTCGTTTTAATTCTACTAACCTTCATTCTTAACATGATGAGTGTCTGAAATATCTTATAATTAAACATCTGGGATTAGACTTTTCTGTACTTGCAAAAACATTCAAAACTGAGGTTACATCGGCTGGCTGTAAATAACATTATTATTTCATTTCGTTTTGTTTGAAACTCTCTTGCAATATGATTTATTACTGGACTTACTGCTCCTCGCTAATATCCGAAATCGCCGTATTCGATGGGCGATCGGCAAATCATGTAGAGATTCTGCAAATCCGCGAAGCATTGGATGCAATATATATTTAATATGATTATGCTACAATTCGTTAATTCTCAGGGGGATT
>NW_012027224.1:0-636 GCF_000956235.1 Wasmannia auropunctata
TAATGCAAATCGAACCGCGAACTATTACCTTATCTTACTTAATACATCAAGTAAAACGTTCAAAATGACATAAGATCCAAAAAATGATAATTTCATCATAAAATCAATATATTACAATCAATATAATAAATTTATCGAATTCTTACGCACTCATTTATTTTTAATAATTTTTCATATTATATATATATAGATATATATATATAATATGAATATATATATATTTCTAAGTACTTTGTACATATTTATTGAAATCAGCGAGGATATAATTCATATTTCCAGTTTATTAGAATTAGAATATGATGGTTTGAAAGTAGATAAGAAGAAACGCGTTCACAATCAGACAAATAATTTTGTGCTAGTGATATAATAATGTACAATACGTAAATTTATTTATTATTAATTAGCTGTCTGCCGAGTTTATTATGTAATTCAAGCAACCGTGACCAAAAGTTAACAAATTATTAGTTAATTTTCATTATTAACGTATTTCCAATTCTTTCAAAAAAAATTATCAATGCATAACAAGATAAGTAAAGTTTTTGTAAATCAACGATCAAAAAATAATTTGCAAACCACGTATCTTTGACAAAGGTGAATAAATTGAAGGCCGATAATAGATCGGAAGAGCACACGTCT
>NW_012027224.1:7240-7674 GCF_000956235.1 Wasmannia auropunctata
TTGCCCCCGGATAACAATTATTTCGGCAATGAATCAACGACTGTCGCCGTTTACCATCTGTCATTGTGTAATGTAAGTATTACACAATAAGATCAAACCGATATATTAGTGATAGCATAAATGGGAAAACAATTTAGAAACGAATAAAATCTTTTCCCACAATTTATTTTTTCATTATTAATTTCGCGACACGACTTTATAAATTATATGGCCGTTGTCGCCAACTCGTGCCGAAACCATTGTTACCGGGAATCCGTGACAGAGAAAACTCGGGATTAATTCTGGATCTGGAACAGGTACTCTTAAATTTTCACGAGACGATAAAAAAAACTCATTATTATAATAATTGTTACTATTCTTCGCCGTTCGTATTTCTTAACACTTACTTGATATGGAGGGACAATGAGACCATTATTGATATTATTAAAAATAAT
>NW_012027224.1:7901-8260 GCF_000956235.1 Wasmannia auropunctata
TCAGCGTGTGCTCTTCCGATCTAAGTGCGATAAACATTTTTCGACGATCTCCAAAATCAGACCGTATCCCGTATCTTTTCACATACCGAATCTATCGCGAGAAGTATCGACGATATAACGCAATGTCAATTACAGGCGGCAGGGAGAAGCTGAAACAGTAATATGATATGATTAACGAAAAATTAAAATTTTCAGCAAGATAAATTTGAGAAATCTCGAACGAAGGGTATGTTACGAGAAAAGTTTGAAGAAGAAATGTGTGAAAGAGAAATTAAGAGGAGTCCGTCAAAAAATATATTGTGCGACATGTTGTTTTTATATTATTAATGTCCTTTTTTATTAATTATTACAAACGGTAA
>NW_012027224.1:10450-11038 GCF_000956235.1 Wasmannia auropunctata
TTTTTTAAATAAAATTTTAGATAATTTTCCTTTATGTAATTATTTGTAATTTTTATTAAGACAAAATGGTCAGGACGAATGAGAAAGTATTTTAATTTTAGGCAAGTAAAAAATGACATTTACCCCAAGGTTGCTCCGCCGGTGCCAGATGCTTATCCTAAGCCTCCTCCTCCTCTCAAATTGTCCGGAATATCATAGGATGCTTTGAACTCTCTCGACATCCTTCCGGAATAAGTCGCGACAAATCCGTTTCGGAGCCGATTCATCCCGTGTGCGTGCTGTCGCTTTCTGCAATTAAAACGTAATTAAAGTAATTAAGTTGGCAAAGCGGCGCGTTTTGTTTTGCGTGCAGTTAATTTTACACGAAATAAACGCCGAAATAGTGCCAATAACGCGTCGGCGCTATGCATCTTGATTTTCGGTCGAACAAGTATTGCGAAATACGCGTTCGGACGAACATCAATGCTTGCGTGCCGATTTTATTATATTGCATATTAGACAAATGCAAATACAAATGTCACTTACCAAATATATCAGCCGCGACACTCCTCGTTTCGGAGACGATCTATCTATGTTCGTTGTGTTCTG
>NW_012027224.1:12801-15248 GCF_000956235.1 Wasmannia auropunctata
CGCGGCGGCTTACGCGCCGTATATATAGTAGCTGCAGTGCTGCGCCACCAAGCGCTCTGATTGGCGCGGCGCTGGCTACTCGAGTCGGTATATAAGCGGAGCGCTACGTATAGTGAGGAAGCTTTTGCTTGTGGGACTCCGACGTGACCGCGTCGGCAGTCCCGACTTCCGATACCCCGATAGTCCCGATTATTACGAAATATAAAACACATGTTCCTCGATATCGGCCTTAATTATTTAACTGCACGAGTAGCTCCTTCTAAAAACGATCATAATTAAAGCATATAGGAAAATAACTATTAATTTATTCAAATGAATGAAGTTCAAACAGCAAACAGTTTTATATATAGAAGCCGTCATTGCCGATTGTTTCGACTTGATCGTTTCTTTCGACTTCCGAATCTAACCGCCCCGGCAATCACATTCGTGAATTATCTTATTGCGCGCCGGTTATATATATTGGCATCTCGCTCTTTACTCCTAATCGTCCGCCGAAAACTGACACGGGCGATGAGGCGGTCTCTCTCCATGGTCCGCGCGCTCCCTATAGTCCCATTTCATGCGGCCACGCAGCGCGCTGGCCGCTGAGGCCGCCGAGTGCCGACGTCTTCTTCTTCTTTTCTTTTATTGGCGCCTGCTCCCGATCGGGGATAATCCGGCCAAAATGAGTGCCGACGTGACTACGTCGGAGTCCCACGGAGCAAAAATCTTTCCGTCGCGTAGCGTTCCGCTACTCCGCACGCCAAGCGCTCTGATTGGAGCGCGCTAACTACTCAAGTCGAGTATATAAGCAGAACGCTACATAATAGGAAGCTTTTTTCTTGTCGGACTCCGACGTGGTCGCGTCGGCACTCGGCAGTAGTAGTACGGACACGCACACATTTTATTTGGGATGTTAAACAGATGTGTACACTTTACATTAATATAAATTTACAGAATAATTTATAGAATACGTATGAAATTCAGAGATGCAATGGAAAAAATCAATTCCATATTCAGGACATGTTTATAAGCTATATATAGCGCGCCAACAAGTTTAAAATTCCATATAATACATATAATTCGTATATCTTTACCTCACTTTTATCAATAAATGCGCTTCATTATTTCTATTCCTGAGATTCTATAATATATGTAACATAAATTGTATCTATACATATATACAGTAACGTGAATTATATACTATTTATAGGCGCGTTCTGAATACGAACAAATATGTATATATAATGTTTATAGATTCGACATTAATTGTAATTACAGAAAGATGTATGTGCAAGCAGTTCTATTTTTTATCAACCCCGGTAAAACATTTTTTGTATATACGAACATATATAATAATACATATTGTATAAATATATATAAAGCGATATAATTATATATAATTAATAATAAATTAATAAATATATTTACTATTTTTGAAGAGAATTATTCGCTATTTATTAGCTAATTAATTTTCTAATCCCGCAATTTTTTGTTGATCAACCGTTAAGCAAGAAACGATGACTAACAAATCATGCTAATTTAAGTTTCAGAAACATATGTTCTGAATACGAAATTGGTCTTTTCCATTGCTTCCCATCTATTTTATTCATATGTATTTTGTACTATAAATTTGTATATAAATAATACACAGTTCAATTCAAGAAAATATATCGTGGATATGTTAGATCCGTGATTACATAGTTCAATGTGCACGCATTATGTATATATTATGATATACATACTATGTGCATATATTGTAGAAGCGCTTGTGTAGACGACGCGCGTGGATGTGATCTGCATCTAAAATGCGGCATGGCCTGTCCATTCTCAGGTTTTTCTCTCTTCTACCTAATATACATATTATACATATATAGTCTTCGGTTCTGTTCCATAACGAAAATAATTTCTTATATAAGAAATCAAAAATTAAAGAAAAGAATTAATTATTTTTTTAAAGACGTTTACCATCTAAGAAAACATGAATTATCCGATTATGTATATATATATAATCGGATAAACCATGTTTCCTTAAATGGTAAACGTCTTTAAAAAAAAAAATTAATTCTTTTCTTTTGCAATAAATTGAATAATTAAATTGAATAAATCGTTTGAGTTATCGACGGATTTGTCGGACACTTAGCGATTGTCGATCCTTGAACACAGAAATATATAATCCGGTAGTCTCGTCGTAACATCTTAGATGGCATCTCGCTCGTAATTTCACGTTGCTATGTATCCGTTGCTAGGTTATATTGATGTAAAGTTGACACAACTTGACAAGTGTTTAATCTGTTTATATCAAGAGCCTGACAGCTTTGATAGTTAACCGCGAATGTTACTTTCCACGATAAAACACGGTATTTGCTTTCTTGCTGCCGCGTCATGTGGAGCGATATAGAATAAAATTTTTATTTTATGAAAATGTGACCTTTCACCTTTTGTCTGTAAATTATCTTGTTAGGTTA
>NW_012027224.1:16128-48601 GCF_000956235.1 Wasmannia auropunctata
TCGAGCGATCAGAACGGAGTCATTATCGTTTGGATGCTGTATAAGGGCTCGTGGTACGAGGAGATGATAAACAATCGCAACAAGTCTGTGGTGAGAGGCATGGCGTGGAGCTGCGACGGCCAGAAGATATGCATAGTCTACGAGGACGGGGCCGTGATCGTCGGATCTGTCGACGGCAACAGAATCTGGGGTAAAGAATTGAAGAACGTGTCCCTCTCCGCCGTGCAGTGGTCGCCGGATGGAAAATTGCTTCTGTTCGGTTTGAAAAACGGTGAGCTTCATCTGTACAACAATCAAGGCGTATTTCTGACGAAACTGAACATTCCCTCGCAGAATACCTCCCTGTATCAGACTATAGTGGCGCTACAGTGGTATGACGGTAGAAACGGCTACGTCGCCATGGACTGTCCTACTCTAGCTATTTGCTATCGCAACGGTAGGATAGTACTGATGCGGGACACCAGCGATGACAATCCGATTATGTTGGAGACCGGGATGACTACCTCGTGGTGCAATTGGAATAGCTGCGGCTCTCTTCTGGCTATAACGGGCATGATGCCATTGCTCAGTAACGGCGAAACGAAGGACATGAACGTCATACAGTTTTACACGCCGTTCGGCGAGCACATGAGGACTCTGAAGATACCAGGACGGGAGGTGACGTGTTGCACCTGGGAGAAAGGCTCCCTCCGTGTCGCCCTGTCCGTCGACTCCCACATATACTTCGCGAACATCCGTCTGGACTACAAGTGGACGTACTTCAGCAACACGGTCGTCTTCACGAACGAGAAGATCGGCAAGGACGGCACCTGCGTGACATTCTGGAACACGAGCAGCAACACATGTTGCACCAAGTACGTGAGATCCCTGATATCGATGGCCTCGCACGGGGAGCACTGTGTGCTCTCCGTGAGAAACGATCCCGCTCAGGCCACCGAGCAGTTCGCCCTGCTCGTCTGCAACACCATCGCCACGCCGATAGACTCCAAGTTCCTGGATCTGGAGCCGTTGTACCTCACCATGACCTCCAACATGGTCGTGGCCGCGTCGAAGAACAACTTCCTGGTGTGGAACTTCCGCTCGCCCCGTAACTCGACGCTGCATCCGAGCAGGATGCGCAAGTATAAGATCTACCACGTGGACGAGACGCCGACCGGCGTGACCGAGGTCATCCAGGATTTGGACAAGGACGGCTCGTACGAGACTCCCATCAACACGAAGGTCACCATGGATCCGATCTGCTGCGTCTACGCCACCGAGAAGATCCTTCTGGTTGGCCGAGACTCGGGGATGATTCAGCGATATTCCCTGCCACAGATAACGCTCGTGAATCGATACAATACCGCGTGCAGACTGCACAGACTCGCCATTAATTGCGACTCCACGCGCGTCTCTATCCTGGACGCCAACGGTATACTCACTATGCTGGACCTGGATTCGCAAAAGCCCGACTCGCGAGACGGAGACACGAGCGAGGATATATCGAAATTCGAGAGGAAGGACGTATGGGCTATGTGCTGGGCGCGGGATAATCCCTCGCTTCTTGCGATTATGGAGAAAACCAGGATGTATGTTCTGAGAGGGCTGGACCCTGAGGAGCCGATAGCCTGCTCCGGATACATTTGTTCGTTCCAAGATCTGGAGATACGCTGCGTTCTACTGGACGATCTCATGCTGAAGGCCGACGACACGCGAAAGGACTTGATCGTCGACTTGGAAGTGAAATCTCTGCGAGACACGAGGGAGTTGCTGGCGAAAGTTGGTCTGCGGGAGGCCAACAATTTTATCCAGGACAATCCGCACCCGCGTCTCTGGCGTCTACTGGCCGAGTCGGCGTTGACGAAGCTGGACTTGGAAACGGCGGAGAACGCCATGGTGCGCTGCACGGATTACCTGGGCATACAGTTTATCAAACGTCTGCAGAACGTGCACAACGATCAGCTGAAGAAGGCCGAGGTCGCGGCGTTTCTCGGCAACTACGACGAGGCCGAGAAACTTTATCTGGACATGGACAGGCGGGATCTGGCGGTCGCGCTGCGCCAGAAGCTGGGCGATTATTTTCGAGTTGTGCAATTGATGAAGATGGGCATCGGCGGTTCGGACAAACAAATGGAGCACGCGTACAACAAGATCGGCGATCACTTCGCCGAGAGGCAGAACTGGGAAAGCGCAAAGGAGTACTACGAGAAAGGCAGAAATTTGGAGAGACTCATCCAGTGCTATTACAAGCTGGAAGATTTCGTTCAGCTGGCGGCAACCGTGGATCAGCTACCGGACAAGAGTCCCATCTTGAAGACTGTGGCGAGGATGCTGGCTTCGGTGGGAATGTGCCCGCAGGCGGTGGCAGCTTATATCAAATACGGCGACGTGAAGCTGGCCGTAGATACGTGCGTGCGTCTGAATCACTGGGACCAGGCCGTCGAACTGGCGAAGACGTACAAGATGGCACAGATCGGCGAGCTGCTGAACAAATACGCCAATCATCTGTTGTCGAACGGCAAGCGTCTGCAGGCGATCGAACTGTATAAGAAGGCTAACTACAATTTGGAAGCGGCTAAATTATTGCTGCATCTCGCCGAGGAGCAAGCCAGATCCAAGTCGCATCCCCTGCGTGTGAAGAAGATATACGTCCTCGCGGCCTTACTGATCGAGGACCACATCAACAGCGTGCCGGCAATAAAAGGGGGACGCAGCAACGTTGTCATGGGTCTTACCGAGAGCAACGAGGACACCAAGATCATAGAAAACGCCTGGCGGGGCGCTGAGGCGTATCACTTCCTTCTGCTCGCACATAGACAGTTATACGACGGCAATTTCGACGCCGCGATGAAGACCGCTCTGCGATTGAAAGACTACGAAGATATACTGGAGGTAGAGGACATCCACTGTCTACTGGCGCTATCCAGCGCCGTTAATCACGCGTTCGCCACGTGCTCGAAGGCCTTCATAAAATTGGAAGGACTCGAGACGATCACGGAGACGAAGAAGGAGGAATATGAGGAGCTTGCGGTGGATATCTTCACGAAATACACGCCGAAGGACTCCCGCAACAACAAGGCGGAATGCGTCAACTGCGAGACCCTGGTGCCCGACTGGTGCATCTCGTGCCCGAATTGCTCGACCAGATTCCCGGCTTGCGTCGTCTCGGGCAAGCCTCTGATGGACCTCAGCATCGCGTGGATCTGCACCGTTTGCCGGCATCACGTTGCAACGGAACGCGACGTTGTTAACATAAACGCCTGCCCGTTGTGTCACAGCACTATCACGTATATGTAGGTCGAATCATTTATAGCAATCCGTTGAATTTTTAACGGGCCAAAATTTTACGATAAATAGCAAGCTTTTATATTTTGATAATTGTGCAAAGGAAAATATTTCAGTTTTATTTCACGATTTCGAAAAATGTGAAATCAACATTAAAACTGTTGATTTCACTTGTCAATTACACTTGTTGGTTTCCATTAACAATATATGAGTGAATTAATTATGGGAGATAATTTGAAATGAATTAAACAATGGACAAAGATCCGTTATTCTCGTGCCTTAACATCGAATAATTAATACTGAATCTCTAACAAGAATTATCGAGCCCAAGGCAAATAAGCGTGCGATCGAGTTTTTCCTTTGTGCACATTGATATATTTTTTACAAACTTGTGAGTAAATAGGATTGTCCATTCACTTTTAATGATGAGTACTCGTTTTATTTTCATTTTATATTTCTGTTTGATGATATATCAGTATTAAATGGCAATAGAATTTTATTGAAATGAAACAACATACAAACTGATAGAAAGCTCAATATACCATTAAAGCAAATATTTCTCGGCCGAATGGCAAAGTGCAATTTAACGAGAATCCGATTTCAACTGTTTGCCATCGCAAATGCATTACCGACATTGTGGCTAAGCGCACCTGCTATTCCATCCAAAACGTAATGAGTCTTTAACGAGTGGGATTTCTCGTTAATTTTGTCGTGTCTTCAAAGTTTATGCAAATGCGGTTACTATTTGCCGTAGTTTTGATATACTTGCAATTATGCAATTAACGGTTTTTATTTTAGGCCTGATAATAGATCTCTCGCTATCACGTATGAAAATATCTATTTTTGTTAACGTACAACAATATTTTGAACTTGTTAATTATAAATTTATATGAAAATAATTATGAATTATATATTTATGTGAAGATAAAGAAAAGAGATACAATTATGACGCAGATATTAGATATCGAAGTAGAAATTTGATGATCTCTGATTTCTTGCAAAATATATTTAGCAAATATATATGATTATTTGTTTATATAATTTTATATAATTTAATTTGAGAGATAAAAATATACACTGTTAAATCTATTGTGTCAAATTGAATCTTATTTAAGTCGCCACTGCTTCTACTTAATAAATAGTTATTTTTCACTAAAACAATATAATTACTTTTAAATAAAACAATAGAATTTCACCAAAATTTGGGTTAAATTTGAACTGTTTTAAATTATTTAATTTTATTGTTTTAGTAAAAAATAACTATTTTTTAAGTAGGAGCAGTGGCGACTTAAATAAGATTCAATTTAACACTATAGATTTAACAGTGTAGTATAAAACAATCACAGTTTGATATAACAATCCTTTATAATTGAAATGGATAATTTTTTTAGTCTTTTATTAATATATCGTAATAGAATTTCCATTTAAGTTATGAACTTACTCTGAACCGTCCATTATAAATTAAGTTTTAATTGGTCAAATAATATTTATACAGATATATCAGAATAGTATTAATCTCTATTATTGAGTTATATACATAGCATAATTACATACATATCTCTTTATATAATTATGTATTTTTATCATAATATTGAATAGTTACATCAAAAAGGAATATTATATAATGTTAAAATGAAAAATAAAATATTGTCAAAATAGCAAAAAGTTTTCTCTCTGCTATTAATAGCATTATAAAAATTTTATTTATAAAACACTGTGTGTGCCTTCTGACAATTTTTCAGGCTTATTGCTTTTGTGTTACATCACGCAATTACATCATTAAAATGATATATGTATGTGATTAAATACATCATGTATCAACACAATTATTTTTTGCAAATATGGAATATAGATATACATACTAGTTAATTCGTATATTTTTTTGTCTTTTACGAGGAATATGTATTTTTTCAATTGGCGTTATATGAAATATATATAATTATAGCGATCGTGTCACTATCATCAAATTGCATATTCATCGAATTAAAATACGTATTCCAAGTTAGTAATATTTTTTATATAGTTTTGAAAAAAACAAATTTTAGCTCGATAATGCATATCAAAAAGTGATATAATATAAAGATAGAATATATAATAGAAGATATAATATATACATAGTATGATTATTATATAAATAATGTAATTTTTTAAACACATTTTCTCTCAACGAGACGTTTATTCGTGTAAAAAAAGTTAGGAGAAATGAAACATAGATGACAGATCATTTTCGCTTCTACAGCTTTAATTATTCTATAAAATACAATTAATTTCTTTTCTTGAAATAAAACAAAGGTACAGCAGATTAAGATATTATCAACCGCATTTCATTTACCAACTGCTCTTGCGGGCGCAGTCAGTAACCGCGCGGTGTTATCGACGGATGCTTTCTTCTCTTCGTTCGGTTGGTACATGCGCACTCCTCGCGGGTTGGCGGCACTGGCCGTTTCAAACCTGTTACCGTACGGCGCAAGCGCGCCATTCCTCGGCGTACCTCTGCGCGGCTCGGCGGCCGGCGCACATCACAGCTCTCGCTTCGCGCTTCGCGCTACAGTCAGGTCAGTGCGTCTCGCGCCGACGGTGAGGTTGGTGTCTCTCTCTCGGAGTGTCTCGCGATACACGGTTCGTTTATCGTCGATTATTCGAGTGCCACGAGGAATAAACCCGCCGGTTCGTCGCACCGACACAGCAACGCGCGATCGCGTGAGGGGGTGACGCGCGCGCGCGCGCGCACGGTTACGTTCGCGAATGCACGAGCCGCGTCAGTGTCGTCGCGTCCGTCCCGTCGCTGCCGCCGCCGGCAACGACAACATAACGTCGTCCACGTCGTCTTCGTCGTCATCGTCGTCGTCGTCGGGAGTAACAGTGCCGAGGTCGTAGCGTGTGTTTGCTCTCGTCTCCCTTTCTGTCCCTCGATCGCGCTCCGTTTCTTCCGCTCCCACGTTTCGCTTTCGTTTCCGCGCGCGCGGAAGGAAGGTGCAAGGAGGACGAGAAGCGTCCTCTTCGCCACGTGAGAGAATGACGAGTACCATGACGACTCTGTGGATTGTCGCCGTCGCGACGCTCGTCGTCGCGACGACGACGACGACGGTGAACGCCGCCGGGCTCAAGTGCGACAGTGTCAGGCCGATCTTCGAGGCGCAGGGCTTCCCGCTCAGCGACATCCCCAAGGAGGCGATCTCATGTGAGTAGAATTTTTCGAGTTTTACATTATCGCGCAAATTCGCGTTCTCTGCGCGCGAGATCACGCTCGTATCCCGCACGCCGCGTAAAGTGCACGCTTCCTCCGCTGCATCGAAGTTAATAATATTGGAGTCGAAAAGAGGAGCAGCAGCAGGAGGAGGGGGAGGAGGCGAGAAACTTAGCAACTCTCGTCCTTTAGCGAGAGATCGCGTTCGATCCTGATCGTCGCGGTGGAAGCTGCGCGGTCGCATTTAACGTTTAATGCGCTGGGATACGAACGAGAGACGCGCTTGGGGAGACACTGATTCGCTTAGCGACGCGGCTTCTTACGGATAAACGGGCCGGAGCTCGTAAAACGCGTGACGGCGAGCTCTTGATATCCGCAGTTAACGAATTCACGTCAGTCTTAATTCATCTCTGGCGATAGGGAGGAGGGGGGAGGGGAGGAAAGGTCGAGATCGTATTTTACGTATTAAGCGCGCTTAACTTTTCGGACGAGTTATATTCTTACACTCGGATTGATACCAGACTTGATTAATTGATGCGGGTCTTATCGTTATTAGGTCACATTATCTCGTTATCGGCGACCGTCTCCGATCGGGTTTTGTAATCGTGATTAACGGGACGCGTCGAGTGACATCAAATTTTCGCAGCTTGATCGCCAGTGTCGAATAATTGAACTAACGTAAGATTAAATTAATGCCCGGTCTCGACAACATCGGTCGGGGAGATTTCTGAGTAACGTTCTCCAAAATCGAGCGAGGTCCTCTCGAGGGGAGAAATATTATTTCTCGCGAATTCCAGCAGATTTTCTTTATCGCGTTGAGAACGAGGTAAAAATGTCGCGGAGACGCGCTAACCCCGATGGAAATCGGGAGCCCGCTCGTAATATGATACACGACGCGCGCCCCTGCAATTCGTTATCCCGCAAAAATAACCGTGGCGGTGGTACGTTAGGAGCAGCCGTGTGCATCTCGCAGAGGGCGGGGAGGAAAAAAAAGGGAGTCGGCGACTGCTTTTAAGACTTCCCAGAATCCGGTTCGCGCGAGCGCGAAGGGGGTTTCTCTTTGGCGAGACACACACATACGTGCCAACACCCGCACACGCATTCTCTCTCTTCCGTTGACCGGAGCGAGAGATCGATTCGCTCTTCCTCGATTCGTCTCTCCCGAAAATTCGATTTTAATTACCGAGGTCGGCGCGCGGCGCGCGCGATGATTGGGACATCAAAGTTGAATTTATTCGCCGGAACGCGCGCGGCACGACGCGGCCGAGCCTTGCCGAACGTTCCGGCCTTTGCTATATATCGAACGGATTTTGGCCTTTCAGCGCGACTGTGAAATCCTCGTCGAGTGATTGGCCGATCACAAGGCAAAATGCCGAATCGCTTTTGTCTCTCTTCTTCTCCCATCCCGCCGCACGCGATACTTTCGCGTGCTCATCGCCGATAATCCACGAAAGTATCGGATTCCGATTCTCCGTGGATTTTCCCTTCTAATTATAATAATTTGAGTTAAATTGCAATATCGACGGGGGATAGTCAAACAGGAAACTATAAATCGCGTGTACAATTACGGCCGTCGGATTCTAAAAATATCCCGCAAGATTAACTCGATTTTTCGACGATAAATCTTCATGAGCGGAGATTATTAAGTTTTCATTTTCCGGCAATGACGAGAATAATTAAACCAATTGTTGGGTTCGAAGCCCTTTGCCTCGGTTAGATTAAGGACCGTGCATACGATTGTTATTGAATTATGGTACACGGCGAATTATATAAGCATTCTGTAAGTTTCACAATATACAAGCGTTTCGAAAAAGATACTTTAATCCTCTAAAAAGACACTCTAATCGCCCGTATACGTCGAGTTTCGCGATCGACGGTCGCGGTTACGCCTCACGAACGCAATTCAATCGAAGGAAATTTACTAGGGACCGCGTATATCGTGCGTTATCGAATAGGAAGGATAGACATCGCGGATAGATAATGATAGGCCGCTATGGGCTGGTCGGTCAGTAATTACGGCATATACGTAGGCTATTGAACGTTACCTTTGATGCAGCACCCCTCCGTTTTTTTTTTTTTTTTTCGGAATCGGCAATTATCGAGCGCCAGCTGTTGAGCCGTTGGAAAATTTTTTCAATGGAGAGAGGACTTTAAACGCGATCTGTATATAAGAAAAAAAAACTGGCTGGCTTTAGATGGTTTATACGGTCGTAATGGAGCGAGGAAGATCTTCGAAATTATTTTCTCATAATTGTCTCATCGTGACGAGAGAAAGGACCTCGCTTCCTTTGAACCTTCGAGCACAAAATTGACGTGGATTTCTCAACGAGTTATCACTCGCGTCGGATCCATCCGTCAAGCAATTCGCTACATAGTAGATTGTAAATAATGAAGACATCTTGCAACGTCGAATTACGTAAAGTGCACAAAAAATAGGGAATTAAGTTTAAATGTTGTAGAATCCAATTTGGAAATAATTCAATGGTAAATATAATATAATATAATTACATAAACATAATTACATGGAAGTAATTTAATGGTTAAACATTTTTTTAAAAATTGTATCGTATAATACAATTACATATATGATTATAATCACGTTGCTATGTAATTTCGCAGATCGATTGGGCTTCCTCGCGCCATTTCTTTCACGCCATTTCTTGTCTCGTCGATATTCGGAAATCCCGACGAATTCTTGACGCGATTTAAAAGGCAGCGCTTTCAGGGAGGGAGAAGGACGAATTACTTTAAAGGGGAGGAAATGTATTGTGTAGGGACGAAACGTTACATAAAAGCCACGGCAAAATCAAGCCGAACTACGAAGAGCGGAAGACGCGCCATTAGCGAGGCTCTTTCTTTCGCCAACTTTTACTTTTCACTCTCGTCCGCATTTTCGATGTTTCTAACAACTGCCTCAAAGCTTCCGCTTTCAACTTATTTACGTACCCATCCCGTAATAATTGAAAAATTGTCTGAAGCATCTACATTTTTTGTGATCACGAGTCACGAACTTTTCTTCGATCTATAAAATCTTTCGAATGCCATTTTGGACACTTTTTAGAAATCGTAATATCTATGCATTTTCTTTCAAATTTTAAATAACAAATCACTTTATCTGTATTGAAAACGTTTTAGTCTTTTCTGTTATTCGTATCTCGTAAACATCTCTAACAAATGTGAAGTTCGTGTATTGAAAGCATTTACCTTTTTTTCCTCATCTCCGCACGCTCCATTGAAGAATTAAAATAAAACGTTACTTCTGTTCGCGCGTTTTTTTGTTATGCAAAATAATTGTCGCGAGGCGAGAATAAATTGAAAGGCACATCGCGACGTTGTATAGAGCGTCATAATCATAAATTCCAACAATCCGCGTGGAATCGCAATTTATTTCGCGAACTTCGGCGAGCTGATTTGCGAGGACCGCGACGTTGACCGCCGCGGTGGATTTATGGCCGATGAATTATGCGCTTTGTTCGTTTATAGGGGGTGGAGAGAGCTTCTCCAATGGAGTCCGAACGGTCGAGAGAGAGAGAGAGAGAGAGAGAGAGAGAGAGAGATGAATAAAATTCCAAAGGACATTCTTGCGCCTAAAAATCGACGATGCCGCGGCCGTGATTACGTTTCCTTGTGCTGGTTGATGTATGATTCCCTCTCGACGTATCCTCAGGTTCTTTCGCGACAATGGCACGTAATTGCTTATTAGTTACTTGAACGTTCCCGATTATTGAATCGCAAATTAAGTTTCTGTCAAAGTAAAGTCCACTTGGAATTATCCGAGGAACAACCTCTTGTTATTTATCGTGCCAAATATTGACGCAAATTTTTTTTATCTTTGAATATTTAAGACCTGTTTCTGTCCAAATAATAATTTTATTAACAGTAGATAAATTATTGAAGCCTTGACGCTCGAGAAAATTTTCGATTTAGAAAACCGTGTTGAAGAATTTATTTTTAGAGTTCAGTTGTGCGAAATTTCTGTGTTTAACATCTTGATATCAAATCAAATCTTTTCCACAGTACTTATTCAACGTCGGTGTGAATAGCAAGATCATTTTCCGCTGCGTTTAACAGGTTGATCGTCTGCAGGACGGGCGGTACAACAGAGAAAAAAAAAACGAAACAATAGTGTTAACTCCGTACATCCCTCTCGAGCGGCTTCATTAGCACGTTTTGTGTACGGCGAATTCGTTTTAATTTATGGACCTTTGGAACTCGCGGTGAGGTGTTAATGGGCGTCGGCCAATGACAAGCCGCTCGCGGCTTTTATGTATGTACGTACCCCGCTCGTGTACCCACCGTGCGCGGTGCACAGTGGAAAATCTCCGTATTTGCGAAGGCGCCGCGTATTCGCGCGTCGCGCGCTACCCGCGAAATCCGCGGACTCCGCTATCTGCGTCGCAATCAAACACGTTTTATCAGTTCCCGGAGAGAGAATGCCGGAGCGTATCTGCTCGCGCGAGCGGAAGATAAGCGGCGTTTACGCGTCGCCAGCATTACTGTACACTGCGATATCAGAGTCCTATACGTAGGCAGACGAAAAAAATATTTTTTTTTTTACGGTTGCGCCCAGTTATACATATGGACGTAGCGTTTAATTTTACATTTAATTTCGCGGTTATTATGCAGTAGTTTCATTAGTTTCGAAACTGAAACGGGGGAAAGCCTGATCGCAAGTAATCACGATACATTTATATCAATGTCCAATTTTATCAATGTAGATTAACTTTAATCTTGGTCTCTAACTTACTCTTTATCTTTTCTAGTTCTAGAAATTGAAGAAATTAAAAAGAATTAGAGATTGGAGTTAATCTTATATACATTGATATAGAAATGGATATGAATTTAGTCTCTAAATATTAATGTATCGATACGAAGTGCGTCCATGTAGCCAACGTTAAAACATTTGCGACGCCCAAATGTGCTTGATTTACGTTATTAATACGCTAACTTCGTAAATGCGGCTAATTTGTCGTAAATGCCCGCCGCGCCTTCTCAAATTCGCTACCGTGAGGAACCCGCCGCTCCGATTTATCTTCGTTATCATTCTGACTGCGTTACACAGATACGGGCGCGTTTATCGGTGAGATGAAAGCAAAAGCAGCGCGTCGGGGTTTTGTTGGATTTGCGAGGGCGAAAAAGCATCAGAGAGAGAGAGAGAGAGGGCGAGACACGGAGACAATCTGGGGAACGAAAAAAAGCGCCAAGGCGTCCGTTTTATGTTTTATCGCGACAACTGCACCACACGTGCGGGTACACACGCGTCTTGTGTCACACTGATACCTCAGGACCGTAGTCTTGTTGTCCGATGAACAATAAATAAGAAGTTTAATCGTGTAATTGGCGTCATGTATCAACAACTCACATATCACTCACTTAACTTCATCAAAATTTATAGATTGACAAAAAAACAGTTAAATTAATAAATTTTAATTTAATAAATTGCCCTAAACGAATACAGGAAATCTATTGCTTTTTTATAAATGTAATACTTACATTAATGTTTCAAATCCAAAACATTCTATATTATATACAAATAATTAACAATTTTGCACATAGAAAGATATCATGCATGCTCGGCTATCGTAAAAATCATAATTGCGGCATTATTTGCACAAATACTTTCAGAGAAGTTTACTATGCTAAAGCGTAGCTACGCGACGCAGGATAATTAATGCGCTTGCTTCTCTTCTTTTTCTCCCCCTAACCCCTCCCGTTCTCTCATTCCACAACTTATTATTCGCGAACTACCTACGAGTGGTAATTAATACTTCACTTAGTGGCAAGCTTGTTTGGCAATTAGTATTCTATTAACATCACGTCTTGCTCCATTTTTATTGGCACTCGCAATTTATCGCGTTCGAAATAAATTGTTGTTAGAAATTCTGTAAAAAAAAAAAATAATTTGAAGCTCTTCTTGTATAGAAATATTCACGCCTGAGTGTACACTTAGACACGAATATTTCTTTAATCCGGTTGACGATTTCCAAACTTATTGACGCGACCAGACGTTTATTTTACATCGCGACAATCATTAAAGCTAATCCGAACCAATATCATTACTCTCTGTTTAATCTTCGTTCTCGAAGCCCCGGGGTCTCCCAGATGATATTCGTACCCCCATGCTAAATGCAAAGCGACGCATTAACGCGATCGTAAAAACCGTGTTTGACATGTAGTTAATACGTCGCGCGTCTGGTGGTCCACCAGAAGCGCAAGCGAGAGTGTCGGAAAGCTTTTACGATCCGATAGATTTTTTTCTCCAAGGTTTCGCTCTTCCGGGAGAAATTAATTTTTCTTTTGCGGCGACACAAGTAAAATTGAACCTCTCTTTTTGCAAAAAATAAACATATGTTACGCAATAACAATTAACATGAATCGTTGAGAAAATCTGACGTGTGGAACATTATAAAAGAAACGAAGGTCTGGTTAATTATATTTCGTAACGTCTTCCGCATGACGTTAATGTCGAATAACGATAATTGCCGGAATCACTCAATGGCCGGAATTAAAAATCATAGTTTATTTTAGCATATTCAAAAATTGTTAAATCCGATGACATTTCTATAAAGGCATTTTTTAACTATTCACCGTATAATAATAATATTGTTACAAAAGCACAGGTAATGCTCTGGCATAGTTACGTTACTTGTTACGAAGCCTCTCTAGCTTTATCTGTTCTCTGTATTCTTTCTTATACATTCAGAATTATTTTCCGACAAAGCTAACACATTCGACACATACTCGTAGGGTTTTCCAAAAGAAAAGCGCTGTCATTGCACGATCGTTCCACTCGTATTCAACGCGCCGTCCAATTTATTCCGTTGTCTCTTAAAAAGAGAACGAACCTCCCCCGGAATATTCATTATTCATTCATTCATTTGTTCGTTCATTTCCGAACATGTTCGAGCGCGTAGCACTTTCCGATTTTTCTCCTCGCTCTCTCTAAGAAAATTAACCGACAATGGTGCAACTAAACGCGCGAGAACGTGGAGAAGAGAAAACGAGGAGGAACGGCCCGGTATGCAAAGCATGTGTATGGAACGCCGCGCTCGCTTTTCTTCTTTTTCGATGTTAAGATATCGCTTTCCCATTCGAAAGAGAGAGAGAGAGAGAGAGAGAGAGACTGGCGCGCGAGATGACTCAACAAATAATATCATCCCTAGGCCATTGCGGCGTTTTTCTTATCTTTCCGTCCTTTTTTTTTCCTTCGTGTTGGTCTCTCGATCAGGTATACCCCCGGTCAGAGGTTGGTTCGCGATACTTTTACCCTCGACCACCCTTAAGTCTACCTGCTCCTCCTCCTCCATCTTCTCCTCTTCCTTTGCGAGTTTTTTTCCTGTTGCACGGACGAACGGCGGTATAATGAAACAGGCTTACTCGTTATACTTCCTGCCGACGGTCTCCGTCTGTCTCGGGGCGTTAAGGACGCCGCGCGCGTTCGAATCTCCTCTACTTTAATCATCCCTCGGGTTTCTTTACGCTTTCTCCTCAGAGGGATTGAGCGCGGGGGTGCTCTTTGGATTAAAATATTTATCGACCGACGGCCGCTGTTGAATTTCATGAAATCGCGTCGGCGTTCCTTGTTACGCTCTCCGTCAGCGGATATTGTTGTAACGCGTAGATTTCGTTCTCCCAGCTATGCTTTGTTTCTTTATTATTTCTCCTGTCGCGTATTCTTGAGCGTATGCTTATTTCCTCTTTGCGATGCAGGAAGTACGAAATGAGCAATCTTCATGTTTCCTCTTACGAATCGCAATAACCGCGTGGATGACCTACATATCGTTAGAATATTGTTGAACACATTTGCCTGTAATTATGGGAATGGCATTGAGGAAGGCATTCTAAAATTATACCGTGCACTGTCAATTAACGTCGTTAATTAATATTAATTGACGGTGGATATTTTTTTATTTTTTTATAACGGAGTAGATAAAAAATCTCGTCTCTGTGCCGCTTAAATTCCTGTCAAGTTTACAAATTACTTGTAAAGTAGATTAATTACGAAGCAAATTATTGAAAATTAAAATTATTAAATTATGTGATATTCTTAATTAACATGGTAATGTGTGCCGTGGTTTTTCTATATAAAGTCTAGCACGCACAGTTAAATCCAGAGTAAAAACCGGTTATCTGATCTTGCAAAGACATGCTATCGCTTTCAGAAGAAAAACGTGATACACTAATACGGCTAACGAGTAGGTATTCTGCGAATTGATTTATGAATAGCGTTATCGATACCAGAGTAGATAAATATTATGCCTTGAGATTATGGAGTTAGAAAGCGGTGTGTGTCGATTAATCGCTTGAACGTGAATTGATTTTAAACTCGAGGCTCGCTCTCATCGAAGCATCAAGTACGGGTTTTTTTTTAACTACAATAGGTCCATTTACGGATCCGCGAGATAAACTTCATAATAATTTGTGATGAAATATAGACATATGTATTCTTTCATATCACACTGTGCAGTATTTTCTGCGGCACGCTGTGAAGTCTATTTTTCTGTCAGGGATGTAGTGGACACTGCTCAGCGTGTTGTTGGAAACAAATGAATGAAAATTTTTGGCGAAAGCTTGAAGGACCCCTAATGACACTGTTTACGCTGTGTGGTGCGTGTTTACATGTCGTTGAGTAGTAAAAGAATAACAAATCGCATCAGGCGTTGAAAATTTAATAGATGACTCAGGTATTTCCCAGTGTGACGTTTACATGCCCGTGTTTATAGACGCCCAATGAAATTTTTGAGACCTTCGAGAACATAAAAATCTAAAGCAGTACGCATTGAAATGTCTATCTACTGTCACAAGGTTTAAATATTTTCGAAAATTTGTCTTTCAAAAGAATTTTTGTATTGGACTACAGTTAACTTGTCTTGCTGCATTTGAACCTCTGTGAACCTACCGCCGCTCCCACTGCGAAAAAAAAGTTTGACCATATGCCACAAAATAAAGTGCTATAATATATTGTTAATTTATTGCTCCACACAGTTGTAATTTTTTTGCTTTTACCCATTCGCAGGAAATTAATATTAAAAGTCGGGGTACTTCACGTTACGCTAACTCCAAAAAACGTACAGAATACTGTACAGAAAAAACAGATGTACCAAAACTTTTTGCTTCTCGTTACGTTAGCCCCCAAAAAACGTACAGAATACGTAAAAAAAAATAAATAAATATACCAAAACTTTTTGCTATTTTTTTTTGCTCTAAGATACTTCTAAGAAATATTGAGAATTTCAAATAATTGTTTTTCTCTAAACATCTTAGTTTTGAATTGCCAGAATCAAATTTTGTTTTGCTAACTTATAAGATGTAATTTTTTTAACTTTAACAAAAAGAAACAATAAATTCCAGATCAGGATATTTTAAGAGTAAATAATTCTAGAAGAGTAAAGTAATTAACTGCCATATTAATTTTGGTGTTAAAATGTTTCTGGAATTATTTGCTCTTAAAATTCTAAAATCCTGATCCGGAATTGAGTGCTCTTTGTTTAAGTTAATAAACGCCGCCAAGAGCGTGGCGGTGCTAGCGCACGTACAAGGGTAAAATACATTAAATGTTACAATTAATTGCTGCATTAATTTTGATGTTAAAATGTTTCCAGAATTACTAGAGTAAGGTTATTTAATTATTCAAAATTCTTGATGTTTCTTTGCAATATTTTAGGACAAAAAGTAGCAAAAATTTTACTACGTATACCTATTTTTTTTCTTCACAGTACTCTGTACGTGCTTTTAACATGCATAACATATAACGTCAGCACCCTCACTTTTGATTATATTAATTTCCTGTGAATGGATAAAAGTAATAAATTCGCGACTACAGCAATAAATTAGCAATATATTAGCATTTATGCATGTAGTCGAACTGGTTTTTAGTGGGAGTGCTAAATTCACAGAGGTCATTTAAATGTCTCATTTTGGTAAATGGCATCGTGAATTTGGCAAGAAAAAAGGAGGAAAAAGAAATCTTCGTTACGCCGAATTACGCTCGTTCGCTGCAGTCGCTTTCCTGAAAAAATATTGCGTCTCTCCCTTGCGCTTGATTGCGAGAGGGGACCATGGCCGAACAGGGTGAAGGATCGGTCTCCGAATGGAAAAGAGATTTAAGCTCGAGCGACTGCCATGGACAGGAAGTTATGGGCAATCGGATACGTTTTCTTGGGTAGGCTTTCGATCGTGTCGTCGTGCGCGCGCGCGCGCGCGCGCCCGCCGCGCCGGTAAGGAATGCAGAATGCAGCCTTCTCACGGAGAGATATCCAGGCCGTGGAAGCAGAATGCAGCCGGCCAGGGCAGCGCGCGGCGCGGGCTTAATGGTCGCTGTTATAAGTTATAACTTTTAAATAACCAGCGCACACACCGCGCGCGGCGAGGAGAGGCCCTCCTCCCCGGCTCCGGCACTGGAAACCAGCTCACCTTGCCTCACCCGAGACGCGATGAGTTTCGCTCCGTGCAAGCAGTCCTATACGACTGTCCGCTTTGTACACGTACGTATACACGTGATACACACTCGTGCCTCGAATACGTAACGACGATATAACGTTGAGAGATTTCGCGGACGCGACGTACAACAGACCGAGCACGCCGCCGCCTTGCACCCGCGTTTGCCGTAGTCGGATCCCTTTCGGAGCATGTAATTCCTACCGTTGGATTAATTACCGCAGTTGGTTGACGGAGTTACGTTATAGTCGCCGTGATGCTCGCGGTGACGTTGTGAATGCAAAGTCAAAGGTACGTCTCTCGGAATACGAATTAATTAGAATAATTACATCGATTGAACCGTAATCGTCATATAAATCTAAGAAACTTGGTGTAATTAATCCAAAAATGGTGCTTGCTTAAAGCTGGAAAGGTAATAATTCTTTTTATAAATATTAAAAACGCAGTTATACAAGTCTCTCGCAGAAGAAAACAATTTCCAGGATTATTCTTTGTCGGAGTTTTTATTGACTGCTAGAAATTAACATAATCTTGAATGTTGAAGTATATAAGAGATTTTTCTATCTTCGGCACGACTAATGAAAATCACATTACAAGCTACGTAGAAAAAAAAATCAGGTATTTCCACATTCATCGTGTACTGCAGCGACGAGGTCGTCTGTATGTGTAATAGCCTTAATATCCTGGAATCTAGTTACAATATTACCTTGTTTATTTTCTGGCATATGCAATTTACAAATACCGATCGAGATGTGATACTGCTCGTGGGTAATGAGATGTCGTTTAGTATAATCCCTGTCCCGAAGTAGATTGAGACGCTTCTTGCACGTCGATATGATAACCTCGCAGTTATAGTTGTTGATTTATATTCGGCATTTTCTGGAGGAACTCGGGCCCGCACGCAAACCTGATTGCACTGCGAGATAGAATCCTTTAATAAGATTCATCTCTAGCCTGGCGACAGTCTGACGACAAGTTGTGCACGGAATAATCGCGCCGTGTCCGCGACGTCATGTACAGCGTGGCTCGTAATTTCATTCAGTACTTAGAAAATGCAAGTTTGTGACAGAGTCAGATCTTTATCTGATGCGCGAGATTGTCCGACCAAATTAAATTTGCTAAAATTAAATTCGCGAATAATTAAAATACAAGTATAGCGTTGATTAAATTTATTTTTTTACTGCAAACTGGTAATACATGTTTTAAAGATATATATTAATATACATTTCATTTTAAATGAAATATTTTATAATATTCAATTGTTTAATGATATTTGTAATTACCTATTCTAAATTGATTCTTTAAAAAGAACAGTTTTTAAAAAATAAATTCAATATGAACAGGCAACATATTTTTGTTCAGTTTCGTTTAATAATATCTAATTTTTTATTACAACATGAAATTATTTATTTACATTTTATTATTAATTTTTAATAAATGTAAATTTCAGATTTCTCCCAATAATAAATTATAAAATTATTTTATAGTATCTTTGTTTTACGAGATGTGAACATATTATAATAGATTTTTAGAAAATAATTTTTACATCGGGACAGATAACTGAGTGCTGACAAATACTGACGCGTTCCAAAACACAATCTGTTTGACATTTTATCTCCGAGACAAATGCATCGTTGCAGTCCTATACAACAACAATCAAGTAGAATTACGGACACGCGCGCATTTTTCATCGTGGTCGCGCCTAGCGGGACGTGTATAAATAAAATTCAGAGGGAATTGTATGAGCCTACTCGTCTTTATTTATCTATTTATCCGGACGTACATAAATATGGCGGGTCCGGGTAGGGTTTGTCGACCCTGTGATTGATGGGAAATGCTATTTTTACCTCGGTGTACGCTACGTATCGTGAAAACGAGAGGGGAAAAAAGCAGAGGGGTAAGAAAGACGAGGTGGAGAGAAGACACACTCGTTGTCGGTTCGGCCGCCCGCAAGGCGCCCTCAGCTTTGGAGAACGAAACAGAGAGAAAGAGAGAGGCAGAAGGGGAGACTCTTCGGGAGTGATTTATCTTGATTTTATTTTTATTGTGCCCGGCCACGCGAAGGTGACGATTTATCGATTTTTCTTTTGAGGCGCCCTCATGATGCAGCTCCGATATAACAAACGTTACGTGCCCGCGTTTCATTCCAGTTTTTGCGTTACACGGCGCGACGGAGAAACGTTTGACGACAATACACGGGAGATATCATCTCGTCGGTGATCTCTCTGACAGAAGTCGTTTTTACTCCGAAATTGCGACGAAATCGAAATCTATATATCTGCGTCGTACCGGGAGCGCAAATGTACGTTTCACGGGTGACAAAAATTCGCGAAATTCGAGAGTTTAAAACGGGGTAATAGTAATCCATGACGATTGATAAACGTCAACGACTAATTGAATTTTTCGTCGACAAGTTACCGCTTTGTGAATTCGAGCACGTTTCAATTTGAGCGCATTCCAATTTTGACCTCTCGCGACCAGGGATTTTTTTTCACACGAGGATATGCCGAAACAATTATTTCGCGGTCGCGAATTCAATTTTTTTCGTCGTACGGCGACGTCCTGTGGGTAATATCTTCTCTCTGATGCTGCTAGCTGATGTAAAATCCACGTGACTGATTTGTCATATTACGAATGCGCAGCTTTTGCCTGTGGACGTCGAGAATTATTCATGTTTCATTCGAACAACGGCGACTCTCGATAATTAGCGGTAAATAAGCGGGTTTTGTTTTTGGCTTGTTGAGTACTTAATGAACCGTCCGGTCAAGCATAAAATTACACGAAATATGCCGCGCGTATTTCAGAGCGCGGCGATAAAATCGATGAAATAAATCGACGGAAAACGCAAGATATAAGTATTTCGCGTTCACATTTGTTAAAAATATGATGAGAATTTAATGCGTTCTTCAAACTTTATCGCTGTATATACAAATTAATACACAAATATTAATAAATAAAGGGGAAACGTAAATTAATTAGATAATTATATGTGTTAATATTATATTAATAAAATAAATATTTACACACGCGGCTGTATTAATTTTCATATATGTAATATTAATTAAATGTAACGCGCGGTGGTGGAGTTTTTCATCTATCACCAATGATGGCAGAAAGAGGCTTTAAAGCGCCCGGTTAGAATACACATAGGTAAATGTCTGCAGAGAGTAGAGATAAATTATAGAAACAGGAAGCTGAAGAAGGCTGCCGGCAAGCTGTTGCACTCACAATGTAGCCCCACACTCCCTTCCGGCTTCATATTTACTTCAATATGGCTCTGAGTACTTTTACCTTCTTCGCTATCTGCCCTTTGCGATTAAACATTTAATATTTAATATCCGTTTGTAACTGCAACAGCGGAAAAAAAATTTTTTTTATCTTTGTGTACAAGGTTCCGTTATTTTACAAAGCATATTCTTCTCTGCTCGACGCGCGTGTGGCAAATTATTAAAATTATTATTGCAATAAAGTTTTTGCCGTATTTATCCGTGACGAAGAAAATACTTTCAGCTAACAATGCATATTGAATCGAGACTCAACGGAAACAGCTAAACCAATTATTGGAGCGTATAGTAATCGCAATAAACGAACAAAAGCATGACGGACAAATAATTCTTTTCATCATGAAAAGATATTCTTTTGGAACATAATAATTTTCCAAAAGAGCTCGAACCTTAAGAAAAGTTCGAGGAACGTCGCGGAAGGTCCTCGCAAGTCACGATCTCTCAATTTAATGGGGGGACAGCATATAACCGTCGTCGGGATCTTTCGTTCTTAAATAGACGCGGGGAACGCGAGAGCGCATGGGGAGAGTGAACGGACATTTCACATTTCACAGTAAATCTTTCGAGTTTGTCACGAGCCTATTCCCTACTTCCACTCCCTGCGGCCATACGTCGCGATCTCACTTTGCCCGTGCGTTGAGAAGCGCACTCTTCAAGTTACGCTGTATCTGCGCCACTTCGCGACGAGGGTTTCGAGACGGCTTGTGTGCCTCGTCACAGGGGCGCTCGCCTTCCGTTACCTGATACTACCCGTCACCAGAGAGAGTTGCCCGGGTTCCGAAAGAGAGGCAGGGAGGTTGGAGAAAGGGGGCCCGCGGGGTTCTCGCCCTCCCCCCTTCCCTCAATGTTAATGTCACTCCGCTATCGCGGCCTTTCTGACAGCGGCATCTGCGTTCTCTCGCCGACGACGACGACTTCGTCGTCGGCCTATCGAGGCCTCTCGTCTCTCTTCACATAAACGCGTATCGCTGCGCGAGTCGCTACGCAAGTTTGCCGTAAATGTACGAGTATATAAGGATAACGTCCTCTTCTGTGCGCCGCGTGTTCCTGTCCTGTTTCCCCGCCGCACGGAAACTCCGCTAAAAGCTGACGTGAGAGATGAGGGCTTATTGTCGCGACGAGAGTGCCGGAAAATGAGATTTCGCCGAGACTTCGCCGTTACGCACCGAACTCGCGCGCGGAATTGCGCGTTAATCGTCCTGACTGCCATACGTTTGGACAAAAGCGGAAAGATAACGTGTTGCCAAAAGGGAGAAAAAGGCATTTTATTTTCAGAATATTTAATACTTTAGAGTTTTAGTTTTTTTTTCCCCTCGAAACAATTTTGTAGTTTGAAATAAAAAATTGAAATAAAGACTAACATGTATGCGTGTTATGAGGGTTGAAAAAATGCAATATAATTCGTGAGCTAAGTACGACTTTTATTCGTGCCTGTCGCGAGACGTCTGCCCGTGCCGCCGTTTTCTCGAAACCGACGAAGTCGACAACTGTTGTCACAAAATCTGACGTGGCCCAATAACGTTTAGGCACATCACGGCTCTTGTCTCTCAACCTCAGTGAAAGCGCAAACAATACATATAAATATAAATATTACATACATGTAAATACTAAATATCATTAACAGTATTCTTAATAATATGCAAATATTTGAAAAATGCTAGAACTATGCTCCATTGTGACAGGATTTTTAAGAAGGCATGACATATATAGCCCATTCTCAAAGCAAACAGCTCAATTAAGTCGGGCCAAAGCGAGTTTGCATGCATGATATCGCACGAGTTTCCCCAATAGAGATCGCATGAGTGCTCCTAGTGGAAATTGGGCGTACTATACGGTTCTAAGCCCCTAAGCCTCGGGTAGAAAGGCAGGCAAAGGATGAATGCCAGGTTCTCTTACACACAGAGCAGGTATATTCATATAATACGAAAGCGATGCCCGATCCGGGTCGGGGATTAGCCGACTCGTCGTGATCCAGCAAATTAGTCTTCTCGACCTGACAGCCGACTGTCTTATTTAGTGAGAACGATTTTGAATGCATATCTTGCAGGATATAATAAAAATACTCGAGCCCTTTAAATTACGCTTACAGAAATGCGTCGGGCAGAATTTGACGGATCCCATTACATTCTTTCCTTCTTTTATTTAATTTTGTGATGCGCAACTTGCAAATTATACAGATATAGACTTATATATATGTATAAATAAACAAATCATTATATTAATAATTTAAATAAGAGGTTTTACTAAAAAAATTGTTATTAATAAATTAAGATTCCGGAATATATAAGATCGCAATATTTGATATATTTTTGTAATATTTCTCTTAGTAACGCGGATACAAGATGATAGCACAAAGAAGATCGTCAAGTACACCGGAAAGAAAGGTATACATGGTGATATGATGAAAATGCGAATCTCAAAGAAATATCTTCTCCAACGTTATACACGCGGCGGTGCTTGCGGGGGAAATACATTGCAGGAGGGTAGGGGGAGAGGGAATGTCGTAAAAGTTAAAATTATGCCGGTTGCCGTGCATATATAAACGAAGAGAGATGATACCTTAGGCGCGTGTAAATACTCGACACGATGGGGTCGTCTGTGCCCTATATAGTCCACCGAGACTCTAAGAATTCGCGAAAGAATCTCGCCGGGGAAGCATAAAACTCGAAGTTAGCGTTGTGTTAATGCCACACAGGAAAAAGGTGAATAAAGCTGGGAAACACATTCGAAGTTTCTCCGATACCTATAGATTTATAACTTCAACTCTCGATCAAGTTTAGAACCAAGGCACAATCGTTGACTCAGAGATGAGAGAAATTTTTTTTATTTCCTTCCGTTTTGCAGTTACAAATTTTACACGAAGTCGGGAGAAAGATTGACACGCGCGCGCACACCTGATTTTCTGCAGTTGCAAGCAATAGCTTTTATCCCGATCGAGGTTTCTCGACATTAATCATGTCCGAGCTGCACAGTCAAGCCTTTCCTTTACGACGAGCGCGCGAAACACGTGCTTTATGACGCGCAAAACGACGTGGGATAGGGCGAGAAAACGTGCTCTAAAGTTTATTGACCTTCATCCCTTTCGCACACAGCCCTCCTCCCCCCTTCGCCGGCGGTCCCTTTTACGCGTCGCACCGTCGAATCCTACCTTCCTGCCGTCGAAATGACGCCCCCTCCGACGGAACTTGCTTTACACACGGTGCACGTATAGACGGTATCGGAAAAAAAACGTGCCCGGGATTACACGGGAGGGCTCAAGTCGGCGGCGTCGGTAAACAGAGAGTTTTATCACGGACGGGTACTTTCCCTGGAAAATTGCCCCACCAATTTGATAGCGACCCGAGAGTCTCGTTACTCGCGCGCGAGCACTCCCGGGCTCGAGTGCGCGAGCAAACAGGAAAAATGTCTGCTTGCGAGGAGGAGATCGTTTCCAGACTGTTTCCGCCTTAAATTTTCCTCAATCGAGTCCCCCTTGGTCGAAGAAGTCGTCGAGGATGGAAAGAGGAAATCGTGTGCCAGCTGTTTGCCATGTTCGTATATTGCGAAGTGTAAGAATACCTAATTTTTACTTTGGCGCCAACTCTTCTCTTTTTTGCACACTGCAATTCTTATCGCGGTATCGCGCCAGCTGTTATTTAATAATTTTTCGATGATTTCGCATCTGGAAATATTTCTGTTTAATTACAGCATAAATCTCTCTATCTCTGCATCGCGGGGACTCGCTGCGCACAATGATGGCGGAATTTATGGAGTTATTAAGTAAAATTAATTCTCGTGTTTTTTTTTTATCAAGATATAAAACATGCGTTTTCCCTTTTCTCGGAAAAATTTTCACGATGACTGTTCACACGAGAGTTGCTCGGAACGACGCGATATCAAACGACACATTTCGATAAGAGCGCGCGAATCAAACGACAGCGCGGTGCATCGATTGACCCGCGGAGAAAATATGTGCAGAAATGATTATCTTTGTAATATATACAGAGCGAATAAACATAAATCGTGAACGAGATATCGGCCACGGGGTGATAAAATCCTGTCTCTGTCAACGAGATTTCTTCTGAAGAATTACGAGGACACGCCTGCGAAAGCGCAATTTAATTCTCGAAAATTAGAAAACACGTCTCTTTCCGCTTTTCTTAAAGATATTAGAGGGAAATCGGACCGCGCGCCGTTTCTCCGCGGGCGTGTCTTCGCTACTTCGATTAATGACACGCATGTCTTGTCGCGACAACTACTAGCGGCTTTCCCGCGAAACGTATAGAGCCGGTGCTCTCCAAAATCCTGTCGCGTCGAATAAACAAGTCGTTAAACTCGGGCGTACGTTTGCTTTTACGAGCAGGAAATAAGGCTGTAAAGCTGCGCGACACACCGGCGACGAACGACGTGTACGCGTCTCGTATAACGCATGTCGTATACGCGGCGGTTATGTCCGCTGAAAAACGAATCTCGTTCGCCGGCTCGCCGTCGCCCGTCGCTCGCCAGATAATGAGATTTCGTTAATTAGTCTTCCCCGACGTAAAGGCGAAACGTAAAGTAAAGTCAATGTACAATTGCCCTCAACGGCCGTTATTCTCGCCGCACATTTAACGACAAACGCGACCGTCCGTTTCTCGGCACCGACATTTCAAACGCGATCTTTATATATTACGCACGTAAAATTTAGGATTCAACAATTACATTCGTAATCGCGAGTTTAATATAGATAAATGCAACAAAATGGTAACAGAACCATCTTTCGATCTTCGTCAATTCGGAAAAAGCCACAATTTTTCAAACAGTTCTTTTCTAGTATTTCTCAGCATTCTCGAGACGTCTATTTTACGCCGCATCTCTCGTCGCTCTTTCGCAGGTTTTTTATTTTTCCGTTTCCTCAAAAAAAAAAAATAGTATTGGTACCCTGAATCCAATCGAGTCTCTCGCTTGCCTGACCTTGATTTAAAGGTGATCGTCGTCAAGCCGCGCGCGGATCAATTGTCGTTCACAAAGCGATCCTTCAATCCTTCGGACCGAAGTGCATTAATCGAAAGAGGGAGTAAAAAGGAGAAGAATAGAATTGCGCGAGCATTTCACTCTCTCAGAGAATGGGAATCGGCCGGGCTGACTTCGCACGGCTTCCTTTTTTTCTTCCCTTTCTCTCTCTCTCGCGGTTTTCCTTGTTCTCTCTCTCTCTCTCTCTCGCCGCTTTCGACGAGCAGGGTTGCCGCGGTCGTTCGCGTCGACAATCGGGCCATGTCGACCTGTGCGCGAGGGATTGCCCGACTGCAAAGGAAACCGGGCAAATGTCAGTCGCCCTCAGGGGGGCGCATGCACACGCTTCGCGAAGCTTTTAATCAACGCTCGCTGCAAAACCTTTCTCTTTCTCTCTAACTCTCCCGGCCCTCTCTCCCTCTCCCTCTCCCTCTCCCTCTCCTCCTCTCTCTCTCTCTCTCTCTCTCTGTGCATCGTCCCGTGCACTCCGCGATTATATGACCGCGCACGTGAAAGCGAGTCGGGTTGTGGCCCGTTCGGCCGTCCGCGTGTTGCAATAGATGCACGCGCGCGACTTGGGTCATTCAGTTACGACGATGTCTTCCTGTGATCTCGAACTCTCGCCTTTTTAATAAAAATTGCGCGGCCCGGAATTTTAACGGCGGTCACGGCGGTAGCGCGAGAATTCGCGGACGCTTTTCTTCTTTGTCAGTCGAGAAAAGAAATACAAGAGAAAAACCAATATTATGCACAGGGGAATCGAGAAAAGATAAAGAATAATACTTCATAGTATCGGAGTGGTGTGAGAAATCGATTGTTATATATAGGCCGAAGAATATCTTGTCCCAATTTCTTCTCATCGTCTTTTCTCCATTCACTCGCTGAGCTCTCGACGCGTCCTTCACTCGAGTTTCGTAACTTGTCGAGCTTCACGATTTTCAAGATTAATTTTCCCCACGGACGAATAACGCCGAAAGGGACGAGAGGCCAAGATTCCGCCGCCGCGCGTGTTCTCACGTGTTCGTGTTAACACCGTATAAATATTCTTCGCGCCATTCTAGGTTAATTCGCGATCGCAAATCAACGGGGCACACCAAGAAGCGTTCGTAGTTCCCTTTTTTTCTTTTTTCTTTCTGCGCAGTGATATATTTGCTTTAGGCACACTCTCGAACGCACCGATCTCGCACGTATATCTCTTGTTTTACGTTTCTGCAATATAACTCGAGGCTTTACGGCGGGCCTTCGGGTGTAATCAGAATTACGTCTTCGTTGAACGTGAAGTTTAACTTTTACGGCGCGCACCTCGGGATGTATAAGTTCCTCCCGTTTCTTCCTCCGCACGCTTGTCTCTGTTGGGACAAGAAAACCTTGGGAGATTCTTACGGTTTTCGCTGTTTGTTTAACTTCAACGAATACGCGCTTCTCTGTCGGAATGCTCTCTATTTGCTTTCATTTATGGAGCTGTAGCAATCTCCTAATTAGCTGCTACGTGTCAGTCAATAAAACGACTATAGTAGCAGGTTATTTTTGGTATCAGTGTATTTATAAGTAAAACGGAGCGATATTACATTTCCGTAATTTTCGGAATTCATCCTAAAAGAGCGGACCAAAAAGAAAGACGCGCAAAATGTTCTTTTGCATTTTTCCTTGAATTATTTGCCCCCATTTTATATCTCCCCATATCTTTGTTCTTCAAAATATTCTATCTTAAGAAGGAAAGGATATCAAAAAAAATTCTCTACAGTCTTCCACACATGCCTGTAATGTTAAAAAGGACTGATATGCGCAGAAAGAAACTGTCGAAAAGGAACTGTCTTTGCTTAATAATCGTTAAAGCAGTTTGATATCGTGAAAAATTCTTATGTAAATTTTAAAAGAAATTTCAGGCTTTGTGTGGAATTTTTCTGAAAGGGAATGTCATAGTTGAAAACTTAATAACTTGATTTGCAACGCATTATTTTTCGTTTGTACGACTCTCCGACGGTACATATAAGACCGACGTCTTTTTTACACCTGACTAATAATAAAATAGAAAATATTAAGAGTTAGCACTCCTCCGTGCTGAAGAGAAAACTGCGTTGCGCTCCCAACGAAATTGCCGTCGTAAATTTCAATAAGTGTTCGTTTAATGCGAACGGGTTTAATGTAAATTACCGGTCGCGCGGTTTTGCGCGCGAGCAAGAAATGATCTGACAACGACATTCATAATTCGATTCTTTCGAGAAACTGGAATTAATCATTAGCCAGTAACTCAATCAATGTATGATCTCGTTTATTCTCGTTTCGCGTATTCCATTATTTAAGAGCTTCACAGTTTACGGTTTAGCTAAAAAATTCACAGCGATTGAAATTCGTTTTAGATGATCTCGATTGGAAAATCTAACCAATGTATAAATTTTGTTTTCCGAATCTATCTCCTGATATTTTTAAGGGATACATTTTCTCGTATAAAATATGAATTTCATGAACTTTTCAATGAGGACAGCATTGAACGTTTTAATATTGCGAGCGAAAACGTTTAATACGGACCCCACGAATTTTATACACGTGTGTCGCGATTTATTTATTTATTTTTTTTTATTCGGTGATATTATACATGCACGAACGTGAAGAAATGCGAGCGTGAAAATAGAATTCGTTATTTCCTCCTTCGAACTTTAAACGATACGAAGAATACGCGTCCTTTGTAGCACTTTTCTTATCCTACAAAGTACTTTATAAGTACTCTAAGGATATTCCATCGGAAAACGATGTCGCAGGTATATTAATGTGTAAGAACAAGCGCCTTTTTAGACGAAAAGGTGCATTCTCGTACTCCTCTTGTATTAGTAACTTTCGAATGCTATTAATGACGATATTGATGCCTTTATTATTCCACATTAGAATCTTAAAGAATCATCCGCGCTCTGTATGTGCTTTTATACCTTATATTTTGGTATTTGTATTTTTTATATATAGATGTAATCAGTTATTCTTTCTTATTATTACACATATGATTTTGCAATAATTTAATATCTTAAATTAATACATTAGAACATGATTGTAAAAATTATCTCAAGAAAATAATTTTCATAACGTTTAGAAAAATATCTGTGGCGTAAATTAAGAGAATCGAGCAGGCTCTCTTGGAGATTGAAAACGTTCAAGCATTCGATGTTCGATGGTTTGTAAGCTACGGCGTACAATTACCGGATTAGTGTCGAAACTGTCGAAAGAAGCCTCTTAGCTGGAGACATTGGGTTCGAACGTTTCCATAGTTGTTAGAACATCTGCCGGGCAACGACACTCGCACCCGTAACAATAGCTGCACAGAAATGTATAGAATTTGTTGCCTGCGCGCGAGAACGGACGAAAAAATACCCTATGTGTTCTTCCATTCGTCACGTTACTTTTTTGCGTTACTTTTTTCCATAAATATTTTACGTTAAATATTTCCAAGTTTTCGTATATTTTACGTTGTGTTTTCAAAAATAAACTATATAAAAAGCAGATTAAAATAATTTAATCCATTTTAAATATTAAAAAATACAATTTTATCATTGCATTCCACTCAAATAAATTTAGAGAAATTTCGCTCGTTTAAATTTTATCATTTGCGATCTTGAAAATAGAAAGTAGTAATAGAAATTATTAATCTATTCGGAACCCCTGACGTATATTCAGCGCTGAATGTGGCCCTCGTATTACGGAGTTTTATTTGGTCGATAATAATGGCTCTTATATACGTATTCAGCTTAGAGAGAACGCGATCGGCTCTGCATTCACTGCTAAATGCGCGACGAGAATGCGGTCCGAGTGCGCGCGGCGGTATCATCCCTCCGCCATCGCGCTCATCTTTTTATATCGTGAGATCGCGATCTCCCTTGACCGTGAATAATCGTCGCTTTCGCGCCGTAACCTCAGGCACGCGTGACTCACGCAGCATCCCCGCGCGGTTACGCCCGTGACGGGATGCTGCAAGGAGAGCGGGGGAGAGAGGAGGAAGTGTAGACCCCACGACACACAGGGTCCCCTCCCCCTCTGTCATTGATGTCGCAGGAGAGCCGGTGCGATAGAGGGAAACTCTCTCGAAGGACAATGCACGCTAGGAGTACGAGGAGCATGCAGGAATATCCGGTTTCGCAGCGAGACGAAGACACGCGGGCATTCTCTTCGGGGAAGCATTCATATAGCTGCAGCGCATGCCTCCGCGTCGTGCGTGTCGCGATGCGCCGCCGGATGAATCGCGAGAAGCGAATAGGACTGCGGAGGCATTTTTAGATTCTTATCTCGGGCTTTGACCGTAGAACGCGAGCGTAAAGTAATTCGTATATGATTCTAGATAAATATATATATGTGTGATTTTCTCTTAATATCAACAAAATCCGAGAAATCATACATCGCGAGATAAACTTTAGAATCAACGTTAGTGGGATAGTGTTCCTGTCAGACCGATCGTTCAGGAAGATTTGCATTAACAGGCTGCAACGTAGGGAATACTTTTTATTGCAGTCATACGTTTACTGTAAAATACGTTACGAGGTATATTACAATTAAATATGCAGAGTGGAGGTGAAAGGCTACCTAAACGTTCATTAATCATTAATGCCGTTTGATTCACCGTACATTTCCGAGACCGAGTGGGTTTACAAGCGTGTTGCGTTCCATTTGCGATTTATGCGTGTTGGTAGATCAAAGGGCGATATATATAGTATCGAAATATTCCCTTTCTATTGCGTTACTTCGGTGCGAACCCGTACACGTCGCGGCGTCGCAGCCACAAGGAACTTTCATGGTTTCTGTTCCCATAGCCAGTTCACGCCTACCGCGTGCCATTTTCGTTTCACGATATCAGCGGTGTATATAGATGCAGGAAGTAGCGTATACAGTACACGGGAAGTGCACGTGGCCCGCGTGGCAGCTCTTTCTCCACTGTTGTTTTTTTTTTTTTTTTTTTTCGTACGGCCAGGTTCATTCAAAAATAGCCGTTCGATGGCAAGACGCGAATGCCCGCTGTACAAAGGCGCTGTGCCACGAGGAGCGTTGGAGAAGCGTGTGTAATACGCGAAAGCAATTAGAAAGCGATAGGATAAGCAAAGATCACGATTTTATTGCATTCATGAAATTGGAATCTAACAACTGCGGTGTCCGTTTTAATATCCGCTTTGCTATCTACGGAAAGCAGGTGGTGCACGTAACGAGATTAACAAACGTTAAACGTTAAATAATTTCAAATACCGCGTATATACTTTCGTAAGTTTGTTAACACGGATTAATCAGCAGTTAGTCGGACAGTTTCGTTCGTGCTCGAGGGCTCGTTAACCCGCACGGTTAGCGCCGTCGACGATGATAACGACGAATCTTTCGACAAGAGTTTCGTAAGCCCCGGGTCTTCCTGGGCGCGCGCGTTGCTGCTTGTTAAATGCTACATGACATATCGTGTGTTTTTCTTTAAGGGGGTTGCCTTATCTCGCGCCCAGGCCTACGATGAAGGATAGGACCGAAGTTTTTCTTTCACGTAACGCCATTCGATGTTTATTTCGATAAGCATGTTGTTTCTCGTATCTACTTGTTTTTCCGCGACATGAACGTTTGTTCATTTATTTCCTCACGCTTATCTATCCGTGTCTCGATTCCATTACGAAACAGGCGGACGTTTTATTTTGAGACCCACTCGTGTGATACGGTGGCTATTTTTGGCAATTATACTTCCCCTTTCGCCGGAAGATGTAAAAATTCTTTTCGCGTCGGAAATAGATTTTTTTTGGAATGAATCGCGGCGTATTCGCGATCTGCTCCTGCAGTGCGGTGCGATAGATTATTTGCAATTAGCCGTAAATAGCGAATGTGCGGTGGCGAGCATCGATCACGAGATCTTTTGGAATTGTCGACCGCGTCACGCTGACACGATGGATGAAAAAATCGCCGATTGACATGACAAATGTCGTTCCGTTCCGAGACACAAAAGCTACGCGACTCTCGAATCGATTTCGACGTTCAGGTTTTGAAACAAAAAATAAAAAACGAGGAAAGGGGGTCGAGTGCGCTCTATCCGTTCGTTGTACTCATTTTGCTATGAATTCTATTAACGAGAGTATCGAGCCCCAGGAAGGAAATCGATGACAGAGAGTACAACGAACTTGACAGAAAAGCTCGTCGTCAACGGGGTGCGTGGCCCGCGTTGACAGCTGGAGAAAAGGGGCCGGGGATGAATGACGTGCCGCGACCTGGGGTGACATATGCACATGACGCCCGTCAAACACATCCCCTTACTCTTCCTCTCTCTTTCTCTCTCGCTAGGTGTGGATCACCTCCTTCCCCTGCCGCCGCCTCTGCGTTCGACTAATTTGCAAACCAAACAGAAGGTCATTACGCGAATGCTTTGACACATCTGCAAACGTTTCGAAAATATAACATCTGCGCACACGATAGCATAGAAGAGAGTGGGTACTCGTTAGAGTGGCAAAGCAAGGGATTACGAAAATTTTGGGCGACGAAAGAGGGATTTATATTTTCGTACTTGACGATATAGATATGTAAAGATAAATCCATATCGAATATTAATATCGATTTTTTGTACATTATGCTTCCTATATAAGTGTAACAAGTATTTATGGAAACAGAATCTGCCAAGAATTTAATTAGATTATTACGCTTCATTATTCAACTTCCTGGGGATTTCAATTATTATTTGAAATCTAGTTACATATATTTATTTAAAGATGGATTCTATTAATTATTCGTACCACTTTTTAACTTTTCCGAACTAATCACATAATCCTCGCGCGAAGATACCTGACTACCGAAGTGGCAGTTTCCGACGCAGTGATTACGAAATCATTTTAATTCCGATGTATATACGTCGACTCTTTCCGCGCAGCTCTTTCTACGGGATGCTCTCTATCTCTGTTCTCTCTTTCCCTTCGCATACTTTTTTTTGCGTCGAGAACGGTCGTCCAAGATGGCTGCTTTGACAAAGCGACCACATGAATGGAGAAAGCACGTAAAATGTCCGTAGCGGTTCATTATTCCACGGCGAGACCGCGATTCCGTTTGATGTCTGGCCTGCGTGGATAAACATTCTGTCGGGAGGTTTACTCTCTCTCTCTGCGGATGCGCTCACCCTCCGCGATTGTGCGGTGCAACACCGGCGTTTTCTCAGACGTGCGCCAAGAGCGGAAAATCGCTGTACACACAGGTGTCTGGCGCTCCGTGAAGATACCGAAAACATTACCGTAAAAGTGGCTGGTGGAGTCATCAATTTATAAGTGACAATAAACATTCTTTAATAAACGTTTTTTGCGAACGTTGACGTTGATTCGCATCATTCGACGCCGGTTTCGACAGGGAG
>NW_012027224.1:48621-64348 GCF_000956235.1 Wasmannia auropunctata
ATTTGGCAATCGATATATCTATAATATTTAATGTAAATTTATACACGCGTGACAGTTTTACAAAATTTCCTTTCGTGCTTCGCGGCGCGAAGCGACTACGCTGAGGGCAGAAGCGCGCGATGTTTTCGGTTCCGACAGAGTATACAATATTCCGTTTATTCATTGGAGTGCTTGACGACGCCAGAATACACAGAACAATCGGCCGCGGAATTCTCTCTCCGGTGCTTAGCGAGCTTCTCTTTCCTAAGCTACGATAAAGCCTCTCCGCCTCCGTAACCCCCGCGCGCTTTTCCCGGCCTCGAGGTCTCTCTCGAGGCACGGAAACACTTTGGGGCATCGCGCGCGGGATGACTTGGATGTGCATTGGGTAAACACAGAGGGTGTGTTTTCGGTCTTTGCGGTCTTTATTTATGAAATCTTTCCCCGGGCACCGAGTTCGTTGCTACCGTCACCGCCGGTCAATTCTCCTCTCTTCAACGTCTTTTTCCGCCACTGTAAAATCGATATCTCGTGGGATATATCTATATTAATCGCCGCTCTCTACAATCTGCTCTTATTGCACGATAATTCATCGAGCACGAGGTTTAATAGAATCGCTACTTGAATATGCATAGAATGATTCAAATATCCTATTTTCTGCAGATGTAATACAAAGATATAAATGTGAAAGAGAGGAGTTTGCATTTTTTAATAATTCGCAGCGCTGGAGATCTGTATTAACGCGCGTCAATTATGTATTACAAAAAACTCTCTTTTATACATTTAGATTTTTGTATTTCGGAAAGTAGGGCATTTGAATAATTGTGAGTTTTAAATTGGTAGTCATCGATCCTGATAAATTTGGCTGTGGTATCTCTACTTTGAAAGTTACTACATTCCACGACATTAATTGATACCGATTGATCGGACAGTTCGTAATAAAATTTTATTTACAGTTTTCGGTGTGACGTAACAATATACATTTATTTCTATAGATATAAAGGATATTTTCCGATATTATCGAAAAGTGATTACATTTGTTAAAAATGGACTTCTGACTTGAATCTATATATGTCGCGAAGTAGAGTTCAGTAGAGTTCAGTAGATTATCTAAAGTAGAATTTTGGGAAATAAAGCTCGGTCAGCTGAAATTGATTAATGACAACTGTATATACACAATGTGTGAAAAATGTGTATCGATTATTCTCGGAGTAAATTTAGACTGCGCTTCAAAGAGAGATCGTTTAGGCCAACAATCGTTTCGTATCTCAGAAATTATTTTTCTGAACCGTCGTATATACACACACACACACATACGGTTGATCGTGCTGCTTTGTGAAAGATGAAAGGGGAGGCAAATGGTTGAAATGAAAATGAAAGGTCTCGAGTCACTTACCGCGACTATTTGCATCTCGGCTCGGTACGTTAATGCAGCTTTACGAAAATTTACATCTCACGGACAATCCCACCCTGACAAATATCGGCTGTATATGCGAGCCGAGCTTTGACCTCGTGCCGGCTTTTATCGTCGATCTTCCGTGGCCATCCGTGCCGCGTTTTACCATCTTCGTGCCACACTTGAAACAAACGTCGTCCCGGGGCCCCATCTCGCCCTTTCTCGCGGGACGTGCATAACTCACGACGGGCGTACAATGCCTCCTCCTTCGTGCCGTGCAATTACATCGATTTCTTAGGAGTAGCGTGCTGCCCTTCGTGTGTGCATGCGTGGCGTGTCCGTCGCGATAGCCAGTTTATGATAATGAGGAAGCCGAGTGTCCCATGGTAGCCGCGGGCGGAAAGGAGCTCGAAAAGAGATCATAAGAGTCAGTTTAAACGCGCGCCTCGATTTTAATTACATTAATTCCACGTGGAAACGGAAGCGCGACTGATTTAATTGAATGATGAACTTGAACACGGGAAATAAGGGCTACAGGATTGTGACGTGAGAAAATAAATATAGATGTTGTATCCTAATTAAGTTGCTATCTCAATTATCTCTGACATTGCCATCTCTAAAAGTCCACATTAGCGCGACGCAAAATCTATATCTCGCCGGATAGATTACATCTTCGCAGGTCGACGATTTTCCACGTGCGCGGCTTTTGATGTAAAAATTTTAGGAAGCTCGTGCGGAGAGGAGTCGTGGGCGTCCACGGATCAGCGTGCATATCGGGGATGCGATACACGCGTATCGAGGATGCGAAGGAGTGGTGGAGAGAGAGAGAGAGAGAGGCGGGAGGGAGGAAAAAAAGAAAAAACAAATGGGTTTTAAAACGCGATGGGGATCCGGTCCCGGCAGGCTCTCCGCCGCCGACCTTTTTGTTCCCTTTCCATGGCGAAATGAGCGGCGAACGAACGAAATCCCGAGATCGATCATCGACACGGAACCCAGTGTGGGAACAGGACGCGCGCGAGAGTCCTCCGTTCGCGAATGTGCGAGCGTGAAATCGGTGCGCTCACCTTCGATTTCGCTCTCAACACCCGTATTCCGGGCACGTCGATGTGCGGATTAATAAAAAGCCGGGACTCCTTGAATCTCCGCGTATCCGTAACGACTCGTTCGCGAGCGGGCAAGGATACCTCGCCGAGAATCGACAAAACGCTTACGTACGATTTTACTTACGAAAGAATTCGTGCACATTTCTAATTGTTGTATAATTACGGTCTTCAATTACATTGTTATTAAATTATACAGTGATTTGTTTTTTTAAAGTAAGACTCCGCCTAAAATTAAAATTATCACGGCGACGAGTTTCTGTCTATGCTGGATTTGACATCAATAATCGCGATAATTTCTTCGTGTTACGTAACTCGGAGTTTTTCACAAACGATTTTCTTCTCGTAATAGATAGGTTATTAAACCTAATGCATTACGTTATATGTTGATATTTATAGTTAGAATGCGTTAATGCGTTTAGTTAATGCGTTATTGTGAGGGCGACGGTAATGAATACAACGTCATTACTAATATGAGATGACACACAGACGTTGCTTCTCAGACAAAAATGATCAATGACGTCGGATGATCGATTGCATCCGCCATTATTCCCTCTACGTCTCGTAATCGCGGGGCGAATTCCTTCTCTTTCTCTCCGAGCGCTCATTGAAGTTGTTTCGCGCGAACGGGCGAAGTATCGGCGATACTTAACGCGCATAATCCGCGACGATAACGAAGTTTAATTGGACTGCGCTTAATATCTGTCTGGTAGTTGAGCGCTCACTCAGGAGCGCGTTCGTTTTAAGGGGAACTTCTCTCCCTCGTCGGACGAAGTATATACCTATCTCGCATGTGCTCGACGATCAAACTGATGTCTCAAGATCTCGTTACACGTTAGTAACGAACGGCACCGGTAGCGGACGAAGTTCTCTCGCAATCTACCGTCAAATTAGGCGAGTTATTAAGCGCTCGCTCGCGCGCGCTTATACGCGGAACGCCGACGTGCTCTCTCACCACTTGCGCGTTTCCAAAGTCGCCCGTTTTGCTATCAATTAACAAACGCGCGCGTGTCGCCGTTAAACAGGAAATATGTCAGGAGCGCTAAGTTTTACCTTTAAATTGAAAGAGATTTTATTGGCGCAATTAGAAAGTATCAAAATGACTGTGAAAGTAGTCGTCTATATTAGGCTGTTACTGGTTGTGTCAACTACTTTTCAAAAAAATAAAGTACAGCTGGTACAGAAACGAAAGGAATGTAAAGAGGAAACGAAAGTATCTGCGACTGAAACGCAGATAGGAAAAGGGAGAAAGTGATCGCCGGAGCTTTCTTTCTTTCGCTGTCTTTCGTTGTCGCGAGAATCGCAATTAGGAGGAGGACACTATTTTTCGTGGCAGTCAAGATTTCTCGCACGTATAGCACGTTCCGTCCCACGAGGAGGAACTTCTTCACATACCTGCATGCTGAGTCGCTCAGGCGTTCAGGCATTCCTCAAGTCTGGCTTGGTCGATAATTATGAGATATTAGTCGGTAATTTATAGCCGTCTCAGGGACCTTCTCTCGGAGGTACGAGGCTCTCGCCTCGCGATCTTCCTTCCTCTCTGCGAGGCCCCGATTGAAGAATGGCGGCCGTGGCGAATGCCTCTTCGTGGCGATGACGATGGCGATGATGGTGGCCTTTGATTCGAGAACCTTTAGGGTCGAATTCATTCTCTCCTTCGATCCCGTCCCTCCTCACTAGTCGAACGTCCTTTATCCGAAAATGCCCTGACCGAGCGAGATGGTGGTCATTACTCAGGCATTTGTAGGCGTAATTACTTAAGTGTGATGTTCGAGATGTTCGTCCTACAGTCTTCATTATTTAGCGTGTAGATTTTGTCAATGAGACATTTACTTAGGAATTAATATTTCCCAAGTTAGAAGTTATTAAAAAATATATATAATTCTATATAGATTTTTTTAAAATACACACAGATAATGCAGTTTTATTTTTTAATTGATGTAACAAAGAATATTTAAAATCAATCTTTTAGAAAGATCGACTCCGTGATTAATGAAATATTTATAGACGAAATAAATGATGAAAACTTCTTAGAAATCTCGTTATATATATATGTTACGTTATTTTTGCAAAACGACCGCAGATAACCGCTTTAAAAGCGGAAAGCCTGATGGTGCGTTCCATATCCGCCGGGTAAGACGGGCAATTCAAAAGTAACAGGCGTAAAACGTGAATGATCGATAGACAATCCGAAGATTACGCCGGAAGTTTCAATAAAAGACTCGCGCCGTCTCGGCCTCCCCTCTGCATACGCTACCGCAGCTCATGTAGACCGAAGACACGCCATCCATCATCCTCGTGTTTCATTACACATCTACGCGCCTTACAGCGGAGTTACATTAGCTCCCACTAAGTATTTTATAAGGGATAGAAGGACGCGCGCGCGGCGCGAGAGTATGTAACATGATTTTTAAAGTCGTTTGCCGGCGCAAAGAGCGGACGACGTACTTACCGTGTAAATCGAATCGATCAAAACTGTACTTATATTACATCGAAGGGTAATTCGGTCGTAATTACTCAATCATTCTCCCTGCGTCGCGAATGCTCGCCAAGACAAGGAAACCCGCGGTTGTAATAGGCATATAAAAATAATACATTATAAATAAATTGTCTTATTATTGTCAGTAAAAATTAGTTAATTTTCAAAGACGTTTCAAGAAAATTTGTAACGCCATAAGAAGCTAATCTAACTTTTTAATTAACTTGTTTTATTTTTTTCTGTTTCAGGTAAGTACCATGGAAAAGGTTTCAACGTGGATAAATCGTCGTGGCGGTAAGCACATACTTGAACCGTGATGATATTCATCATCACGAGGGAATGTGTTTTGAAAACACTAATCGGCGTATAAATAAAACGTTATTTACTGTATTTTTTTCCTATTACGTAACGATTGTCGTCAATCTATCACGCGAAAGATGCTCTATACGTGCGTTTGTCTCACGGATTGCACACCGATAAGAATTCCCCCGCGATAACGATAGTCTCGCAGCTGCACTTGGCGATAAATGCGAGTGCGAATATGTTGCGCAAATAGGCGGTCTCCGGTGCTACATTGGTTTCCTTGACGCACCCTATTTTCTAGACTCGCATTTACCTGTTGCCACGTTTAGCGCTAAATTCTACTCTAAAGAGAGATCTATAGTAAAAAATGAAAAAGAGAAACATGTGTTAAGACTTTTCTGAGCAATTCGGAATGTGCTGAACCGTCTCGGATAAAAGAATTTTTTATATTACACGCCGCATTACACAATTTTCTTACAACGGTAAACCGATAGTGTCTCACAAGATCTTCCAAGGAATTCTGCATTTTTCTCGCTCTTCGAGTACTTTAAGTTTCGCAAAGTCGTTAGCATTTTTCTTCAGAATATTTATTCACATCGAGCTCACGAGATACAATAATCGAGTCGCGTCATAATGCGAAATTTGAATTTCAATGTCTATACGTAAAACCATTTAGTTCACTTTTATTTAAAATTTCAAAATTTTTGGAATATAATTACACGACAAAGATATGAAGCATGGACTAGAACTGAGCTATTCTCCGGTAAAAATACTCGAATTAAACGTTACGTTTATACCTGTGTGAAAACATATATGAAATATTTCTGTCGCACTCTTTATAGAATGAATTTCGTTGTGCAATCGCGAGACATTAAAGGTATCGAGATCGGCGCGGCGTCGCCGTTCCCTTCGATTCATCGCCCTTTACGCGCGGCGAGCGGTAAATCTGATAACAGACACCGAACGAGGATCGTATTCGTCGTCAATGTTTATCGAGACTGGCGAGAAGTTGTTTAAACTACGCGAGCCGATGTCCGATAGCCGAGAAGCCGGGAGAGGCAGGGGTTCTCTCGACGGACACGGACACGGGATATCCTTTCGAGAAAACATCGTCGCGTCGAAATGTTTGCGAGTAACTCGATGCGAGTTTGTTGAACGATCCTTTGGATAGGTGTAGCCTTTAAATGGTGTTTCGTTCCTTTTTTGCAATTCAAACTTATGTAAATAGATACGGGCGAAGGGGAAGGATAATCGCTCGGAGTTCCTCAGTGCGCATTAATCTTATCGTTATTGCTCAACTGATTTCTCTTTATAAATGCTGTTCGCGATATGTTGAGGGTGTGAAAATTTTGTTGAGTCTTTTCGAGATTAAATCAGAACAGTTATCAAACAGATACATCGAAATAAATTTAATTACATAAATCACGTTTTTCATATACATGATTTTATATAACTTTAACAAATAAAGGCGCATTATATAGATACACATAAACGATCGTGCGACTTTGTATCTAGTGCTAATATTTATTTGATATCTCTAATCTCGATGGTTGAGAAATCGTATCGGTGAGAAAGTATGCTGTACCCGCTACTGGAACTCGGCACGTTAATGCATATAACGTCTCTTTTAAATCGGTTATAATTGCGCAAGTTAATTTTTATCTTACATACCTAGATACATATCTGCAATCTCGACTCGTTATATGAATCAGTCGAGATTTTTAATATGTACTCTTAGATAATTGCGCGAGCGGAGAGAAGCGGAGACAGCTATTTTAATTAGCTGTTTTTTTTTAATTTGAGTGCTGTCAAGTGCAAGATTGTATCCATTCACATATATATCTGACGATCAGAATGGAGCGGTATCTCCAATTATAATCCGCCGATCGGGCCGTTTGCATAAATCGCGCGCAATAATCTCGCAACAATGTGGCTCTATTTCCATATGTACATATAAAAATTTAAGATTTTTCACCCACGGCAACACCGACACATCGTCGTCCGCGTGTAAATTAAAGAGCTCGTGCGCGCGCGATAACGAGCCCGAGCCGCAGGTTATACTTTACGGGGGCGTTAATCGCAACGTACGCGAGATCGCCGTATAACGCTGCGTAATTCGTTTTGATTAGCCCGTGGAAGACAGGCCGATACACTCGAGGGATAATTAGAGGGGGTGCCCGATGGCGGCGTTTCGCGGGGGGTGACAAAATGCCGTCTCGTTTCGCGCACGGTAAGCTCGCCGGTGCGTGTGTGACGCTTCGCCCACGACCTAATTAAAGCGCATCGAATTCCATGTGTAATTAGGGATTAATCCGACACCAAGCCAAGGGGTGAAGACGAGTGCCCGGGATGCCTGAGAGGAGACGAGAGCACCTCCCTTTGCGAAACCAACTGATAATTAGCAAAAGTTGCGGAGGAGCTCGAAAGCGCCTTCGTTTCCATTTCAAAATTATATATTTTTTTTATTAAATCTTTAATATTAATTCTTTACATATAACGCGTATTTATATACAAACTATAAATCGTCAGAAATTGGAGTGCAAAGTAATATTGTACAGAGAACCAAATTATACGGATATTAAAAGATATCTTGTTTATTCGTTAGAACTATATCGAATTCGTTTAATTTTATGGGTGTAGCAAATCTCCACGCGTCGATCTCAAAAGCTAAGTGTCGTTTAAATAAATGACATAAAGCGTACGGAGCGTATTTTGCAAGTCGTACATCTCATTCTTACTTCAATAATAACTTGAGTTCGCGCGATAAGAAAAAGTAACTCGTAAAGTCGTAAATTATGGTAAAATGTACGTCAGGTAAGGCCGTAAATAACAGGCGGGCCCCTCAGAAATGGCGCGCGGCGCGTTAAAAGTGCGTATTTTCTCGCAACCTTGAACGTTTCTGTCATTAAGTGTCACGACTATTTGCTCTTCGTGCGGGGCATTTTTGACCCATTATACGTCGCACCGTGGCCTTCCCTTCGGAAGAGCGTCACGGCATCTGCGAACGTCCTCTGAAGAGAGAGAACAATGGTCGAGGATGGGCTCCCCCCTCCCCGCCCTCCGAGTCTTATGTAAATCCGCTATCTTAGCCCTTCTCCCCGCGTGAGATTCCCTTTATCCCTCGTTGATTTTGCCCAGCAATTTTCGGCCATTGTTCCACCCGCGAGGCTCACCTCCGCGCTCTTCCGCTTCTTGCTTCTTCGGCTCGCTTTCTCTTCGTCCTTCCTGCCACATTCGCCCCCTTCCTCTCTCCCTTCATCACCGACTCTTCCTGTCGACGATCTCTCATCCTTTTTTACAACCTTCATCTATGTGGGAACGCAGCGTGTCCCTGGGTGTTCCAGTCACTTTCGTAATCTTCGATTATATGTATTTTCAACGCTCGTAATTCTTATTGAAATATTGTAGATAAGATAAAATCTCGATGATTAATAGGTATAATTTTAAGAAATGTGGATTAATAGAAATTATACTCACGAAAGAATTGTTCAAGTTTTATTTAAAGTTTGAGATAGAATATTAACAAATGCGACGAATAAAACGTATAATATACGCGTCGGAAAATTTATGGATCTTTCTTCATAAAATTGATCAAAAACGAGATAAATATCTAATAATTAATTGTGGTGTGAATTCAAGTAATATATCAAATACACATGCATAACTTTAAAACTTACACATATTTGCGTTTACTAATGCATTTAGTCCTTCTTCGGACGGGAACGCATGTCAGATTCTGATGGCCACACTTAGCGCTAAACGCGGCGCTAAACGCAGGCGGAGAATGCGGGATTCTTGGCTTACACCGATCTCTCGCGTGTAATTACATGCAGCGTCCGAAGAATGCAGCCGCATTATCGCGCGACGTGACAAAGAGGGAGGGAGGCTTTTATGAAATTGAGGAATTCAGAGCCCGGGCTTATCTCTCTCTCCCTCTTTCTCTTTCTCCTTCTCTCTCTCTCTTTCTCTCTCGAAGATCCGTAACGGAAGTGCCGTTGTTTTTCATTGAACGCCCGCGACCTAAAATGACAATGAAACTAATGAATGGACTTCCTCCGACGCCCGCAATTAATGTAATTCTGCCGCACTGAATAGCTATTTAAATTCGCCCGAGAGGTGGGCGCGCGAGAGAGGGCAGGGCTTGTGTCAGTAAAATTAATTCGTTCGCCACGATGTACACGGAAGTGAAACAGCGGCCGCGTCCAGTGTATGCGCTATAATAATTGCGCTAATTGGATCGGTAAAGCGTGACGCTGTGTTGCTAAAAATCTACATCTGTTCGATGCAACTTCCTCTTTTTCTTTAAACTGATTAACTGCTCTATTTTGATACGTAATTAGATAGAAAAATATTTATGTGACAAGAAAATACATATATATGTATATCATAAATGTAAAAATGTCTGTTGTGAACTATGCCATTATCATTATTTACATTTAATATAGGTACCTATTTAATTATTAGAAACGTTTTGAATTATCGGAAAATGTAAAATTTTCTTTTTCTTTTGAGAAGGTTTGAAATCAGAATTCCGTCAATTATATCGAAATTGCGAAAATGGAGTATTATCTTTACGTTATTCAGTTTCCTGCGTCGAGAGACAATCTGTACATACCGTTTTACTTTGTTAATCGGCTGGAAAAATAATGAGTAATATCGTTTTATCAGATTTCCGGGCAAAATTCAATTTATTTCGCGAAAGATATCTTTTTAAAATGTATCACCTCATTTAATTATTGGCTGCATTAAATAAAGCTCTCGTTTGTAACTTCCTCTGTAGCAGATTTTTCTCCGCTTAATGATTTATTCCGCGGTGCTTTTATTATGACTAAGACTCATTCACGTCACGCGGTGATGAGATTATCCGTTTTCACGAATGCCTTTCTTCCTTTGTTACTTGTTTCCTCTTTAAATTCACGGAGATCTGAACGGGTCACGTAAGTTCTTTCTTCCGATTTAGAATTATGACTGACAATGAGTCAACTCGAAATTATTTGAATACTTTTACATAAATGTATTTTATGAGAGAAATTCGTGAAGAAATTTTCTATGTTACTATTGCCTAGTCGTTTACATGAATTTTCAAAACATCTCACCATTGCGTCTCACGTAATTTCATTTAATTGCTTTTCCGAAACACCCTTCGTACAATTATCCTTGTAATTGTGAATTATAATTGGCAATGACACGACGATCTCTTATCGAATCTACGTGCAGCATTCCGCGGATGACAAAAGTGACAGAAAATTTCACGTTACACCGGATCGCTTCATTATTTTCCGTGCCAGGAGCCACCGACTGTGTCGACGATAAACGCAGGCGCGCGGTCGCGTTCGCATCGCGACGCCGAAAAAAAACCCCCGGGAAAACGAGGAAAAGAGGGAAAAGGAGAATCGAGGGGGAAGGAGGGGAAGAAGAGAGAGAGAGAAAGAGAGTCGGAAAATCCAACAGTCTGATCCGATTCAGAATTTCTTCCGGCCGGCGCACACGACGCATTTTCCCCGGGCTGCTGAGCGCGCATTCGTTTAGCGCTCGAATCGTTCACAATTAGCCCGCACGCATTCGCGCGCTCACGCGTGCACGTACACACCTTCACGCACATCCCCGTGACGCCGGGGTGAAGAGGGAGGAGGAAAAAGAGTGGTGCGCGACGTACTACTACTATTACTACGGAAAAAAGGGAGTACGCGTAATGTTCGTTAAAAAATGGTGCCAATGGCGATTGCACCACCTGCACACTCGTGTCGCACCGCTTTAATTCATTTATTACGGGATTGATGTCCCGGCCCCTTCTCTCCTCGCTCGCCGAATCGCGTAACAAACTCTTGCGCTGTTTGCATGTTATTTAGGGGCACGCGCGTTACGGGGTTTCGAAAAACACGATGTACCGCGTTGTCATACGCTACGAGAGAAACACATGTCGGAATTTTTACGTTTTCACTACGACTTTGTTACACTTTTTACGATTAGACTTCTATGCGATTTATTTATTGACTAAAAAATGCCCGTCTCTTATCGACTCTAAATATTAGTAAAAAAATGATCTTTGGGCTAAAATAAAATGTCAATTTCACACGTAAAAAGAAATAAAAAAAGATGACCACGCATTGACCAACGCTGCCGTCGCGGAATTGACATTTTGTTTTTAGATATATATTTCTATACATTTTAATTGGACATCAATAATATTAGCTATTTGATCTCTACATACATTTAATTGGAATGAATATTGAAGTGTACTAATTATTTCGAATTTTATGCGTTCATGAAACACAGATTCAATTTATTTTTGGCGCTCCCTCGAAATGTTGACTTTACCCTGCTCACGTCTGCACGTTTACACATAAATCCGTCTTCGTGGTCTGGTGCGTAACGTGGTGGAATAAATGCGCAAGTGAGAACGGTGTTTACACGCAGAATGTGTTGTAAGCGAGCACATATCCGCTCGCGACATCTTAATTAACACGCTTGATGGTCGGTAGTTAATTTTTCATCTATCCCGGGCTTTCCGCGACAGCAGTATTGGTCAATGCGTGGTAATCTTTTTTTATTTATTTTTACGTGTGAAATTGACGACATATATGTATATATACCGCGAAAATAAAACGCAAATCCATTTGCCAACGTGATCTATTTTTAGCCATAAATAAAATAATAAGACAGATTTATTAAAAATATTTAATAAATAGATCTAGTGGAATGTTAATTATAGCAACCTTTTTATCGTATTTCTTTACACGTTTCTATTACACTATGACTTACCACTTATCGAAATTTTCCTTGAAATCCCACGTGTCGGGTGATTACATGTTGCGGTGTCAAAACCATATAATCAATCGACACGCATATTTACAAGCAGCTCTCACGTGCCTCGATGCGAAAATCCATCGGATAGCAATGTCGATTTTCATATTATCGAACACTCGGTGCGAAAACGCGTGTTCGTAAAGCAGTTTATAATTAAATCCCACTGGATCGGAACCTGTTCCGTTACGGGAGTGCAATCTGCGAAAATCCGTGCAGTACGTTTATAATTAATCTGTCTCGTAGAAAATAGCTGTCAGAATGTAATGTGATGTTCGAACGAAGGTCTCATCTCGTTTTACGCGTCTTATACGTTGAGTTAGATATCGTTTTCGCTCCGCTTATTACTTCTTTACGGATCATTTGGTTACTTTTTGTATATCGCGGCGTGCATTAGCGAGATAACTATCTCTAACAGAGCGTCGCGTGAAAAAGAAATCTGATATATGACCATAATTCCTGCAAATCGCGTCAGGTTCTCTTTCTCTTTCTCTCTTCTTTTCTCGTGCCCCAACCAACGCACCGCTTAATCCTGTAATTCATTCGAATACGGGATACAAATCCCAGTGCTAATCTTGCCGTTGAATTTAAGTTATAAAAACAATGCATAGAGAGCAAAAATTTTGCTGGGAAAGAAGCGCGACGTGAAACATCGCTGGATATTCCAGCATATATATTATAATAAAATACCGCAACACTTCTAAATATTCGCATTAGACAAGTCAGTGAATTCTTATCGTCAATGTAAAAAAAATGTAGCTATCAGAAAAAATTTTTTAGAAACAAAAACCCTTGTTTTGTAAAATTGAAAATAATACATAATAAATTATTTGATTTTTAAATAATTATAATATAAATTATTTTATAAAATGATTTAATAAAGCTTTATTACAAAATAATAAATTATACGTTATGAAATTATTTTATAAAAATTTATTATATTATAATATAATGAGTTACAAAATTAACGTTTGTTCATAATATAATTATTATTGCAGTTAATTAAAATTGAATTAGCTGCAAAAACATTTGCGACGTCTCTCTTTTAACGTCGTAAATGATGAAGAAAATTTTTTCTTCCATCCATAATAAGCTTTATGATGATCGATGACGATGATCTTAACGTTTCACGAAGGGAGGACGCTTTTCTACATGCTTTATTACAGCCGTCTTTTACCGCCGTAAATCTCGCTGTTTCTACAAGTGTCTGGTCCTCTTTAATCAAACGCGGCGGTACCGACAGAAGATGTTTGCTATTTGCGTATGTATATATATATATATCTTAGATATTTTCTTATCTGCGCAGACATCTTATCTGCCGCTCTAAAAACTGCACCGCAACCGTCCATTACCGTGACTTTTGTTTAACACTTTTATGACGGTTCCCGATTATTTTCTGACAGATTCTGAATCTCTGTCGGCTCCTGAGCAAAAATTAACAACTTAGATTAGTTCGTGGCTTGAACAGAAACTCTTCAATCTTCCATTTAACTCTCGCAGAGCTTCTTTGTAAAAAATATACGACTATTGATATTACGGCTTAAATACTCCCGAATTGAATCACGCGCGACGTAAATGGCTTTCTTTAGAATTTCGTGCGCTCAAAGCGGGATTGATCTTTCTGAAATCTTATTTCTCCTCACGAATTTCGAGCCCGAGAGATCCCTCCCTTTCTTTCATCCGCCCGTCACATCGCCGGCGCAACGGCTATTAAGATGTTAATCGCGACTTTCATTGGATCATTTTACTACCATGATTTCGTCCGTGCACCTGGAACATTTAACTCAAACGGAAACAGAAAAAGAGAGAGGGAGAGGGAGAGAGGTGGAAGAAGAAAGACATCGCGACGCGAGTAGGTGGACGTGCAGGAGAGATAAGGAGGGACAAGGTGCGAGAGGCGTGTGGGTGCGCGTAATTTACGCGCGTTCGTTAACGCCAGGAGCACTTCATTCCGCGGTACGTTTATGGCGGTCGTATCCTGAAGCGCGACGGCGAGGAAGCGGCGGTATGGAAGGAGGGTGGAATATATAGATAGAGACGCGAGGAGAGAACGCGGCCCTTCTCACGGGCCGCAGGTTCAAATATTTGAGAGAGAGAGGGCGAATTTACCCGCCGCGGTCGTTCCGCTTTTAACTCGCCGTTGCCGTCATCGTCGTCGTCGGCGACGCGCAACGCTGGAAGCTCTAATTACATGCGCCGTACCCGAAATTCACCGGTATTAAAGTGCTCGTTGTTCCACCTGCGCTGGAGAGAAAGAGGAAGATACCGCCACGTGGCCGGGTAATTAAGGCCACCACGCCGCGTTTATAACCAGCCGCGGGGGCCTTTTAGTTCACGATAAGGAACCTTAAGTGTTTCGCACCGCGCCGCGGTGGTTTCCTCGAGTCAACTTGATTAACGACTTTGGATAACGAGGAGACGTGTGACAATATTTCTTTTTTTTTTTTTTACAAAACTGAGTGTGAAGAATGAAAGAAGTGTAACGTCTGGCGTATAGTTACCGTGTCACGATAATTAGTTTCATGACACACGCTCGCGCACGTCGGCTGTGGAACGCTAATTAGCGCCGCTCGCGCGCACAATTTAATACGGCGTTTACGTTGTCGAGAGGAGGGAGTACGAAACTAATTTCGAGCGCTAATAGAAATTTTCGCGGCCGCGCGCGCGCGCTGCGCTGCAGTTTCGCGCGGAGTTAAGCATTCATTGAATCGTCGCGTTCGCGCGACTCGTCCTGTTAATGCCCGCGAGTAACTCGTAAACGAGCGAACTTTGCGCGGCGCGGCGTCGGGCATGTCGTTTCAATAGCGGAGCGGAGAAAACGGTGTTTGAATAGTGAGTCGTATCGAGATTAAACGGCCTCGGCGCCCTCTCCGTCGTCCCTTAACGTGTGCATCGACCGTAATGTAGTTTACGGTACAACTCCGCGGATCCTGTCGACGTATATTCGACGAGAACTCCGCACGCGAGAGCGGAAGCGCGGCCTCCGACGCGGTATCCCCGGCACGTCGGATGCGAGAGACGAGATATAAGCGCGGCGACGTGCGCGCATTCGCTCATAATTCATGCCAATCGCTCGTGGCGATGGCGAGTGTTTATCATCCGCTCATCGAAGGCTTTAATTTTATACAAATGCTCGCTCAACTGTAACCAGGAAAATCCGCGTGTGTTTATTACCTTCGATTCCCGCCGCGAGAACCCGAGTTTGAACGCAGCGAAATATGAATTTTAATCACACAAATCGCACATCATTTACAAACATTTTTTTTGCATGTAGTTGATATTTTTTAACGTAAAGAGAGGACAGAGGCAAAAAAAATGCAAAAAAGAATTTCATGCACAGATGTTATTTTTATACGATGTTATTTATTACGCAAAAAATTTTACACATTTAAGTTTGACAATTTTTTTTCTCTGAAATCCATAGAATGGACCCTTAAACTAACAAATTAGCCATAATTCAGGCATAGATTCTTGAAGATTTTATGCTTAAACGCTTCATCGTCGTCGTGTTCGCGACTCGTTGTTCAAATCTGTCAGAACACATTATATATTCAGATACAGTATATTCAACGACAGGATCAACACCACAGCACGCTAACCCGAGGGAGCCGACATCTCTCTCTCTCTCTCTCTCTCTCTCTCTCTCTCTCTCTCTCTCTCTCTCGC
>NW_012027224.1:66218-66503 GCF_000956235.1 Wasmannia auropunctata
TACGTGCATGAATATTTATGAATTTATAGCGGGAGTATCTGTCTTCTCGACGTTGTGAGATATCCTCGCGGATAACACAGTCAGGAGATTTCGTCAGGATCTCTCAGGATAGAAAAGCTGGCGGGCAGGCAAGGGTGGATTCCTGAGAAGGGAAACACTCGGCACCTCGTCGGCCGGGAATTAATCAGGATTCCGATGTAAATAATACGAGAAAGAAAGTCGAACGTCTAGCGCGCGGATTGGGGGCTGTCTCTTATACACATCTCTGAGCGGGCTGGCAAGGCA
>NW_012027225.1:0-631 GCF_000956235.1 Wasmannia auropunctata
CTCTCAGTCAAGCATTTAAAAATTGTACCTTTTATGATAATAAAATGATTAATTGCAAAAATAATGAAAAAATAAAGGACAATATAGATATTTCTCTGAATTAGTTACTAGTAACTCTAAGTCAGAAGTTTGAAAGTTGGAATTTGTGTGATATCCCTGCTTCCCTAAATAAAAAATCTTTTTCCTTAAGTTCAAACAAGAAAAAATCATCTATATATTGGAATATGAACAAACAAGAATATAATCTCAAAAGACGTTTGCGGTATGCTTCAAATCCCGAATTAAAGCGAGCACGTGATCGCATGCGATATAAGGATCATATTTATAACAGATGCATGCTGAGTCAATTGAAATATATTCAGAACGCAGAAAAAATATGTATGAGAAAACGTGAGCTGTATCAACATGATATTATAAACAAGTGCTCTCAAAAACAAAAAAAATTATTATAAGAATATAATTAACAAACGCGCCAAAAAGAGAGAGAATTATAAAATGGATGTAGTTAACAAACGCGCTAAAAAGAGAGAGAATTATAAAATGGATATAGTCAACAAACGCGCTAAAAAGATAGAGAATTGTAAAATGGATATAGTTAACAAACGCGCTAAAAAGATAGAGAATTATAAAA
>NW_012027225.1:10530-13596 GCF_000956235.1 Wasmannia auropunctata
CCGTGGACGCGAGAGAAAGAGAGAGAGAAACCCCGGGAAAGAGGGCGGCTGGATTTGGCTACGCGACGAGAAGAATGACGCGTTAGCCGGTGGTGCTGGACGAGATGGAGGAGTGATTCGTAGTGTGTCGTGTACAAATTCTCCCTGGAGGACCTCTTAGACCTAATTGGCCGTCCGAATCGATATCTGCCCGTCCGTTGTCGGCAAAATTGCGACATGTTCTTTTCTCTCTCTCTCTCTCTCTCTCTCTCTCTCTCTGTCTCCCTCCCTCTCCCCAGTCCCTTTCGCGTTTTTCTGCGTGCCCCGTGGTTCTTTTCCCATAGCGCGCCGCGCAGAATTTCCTCGATTCGTCTTATTGTACGTCGCGACGAGAAAAAGAGAGGAAGGGAGAGAGAGAGAGAGAGAGAGTGAGAAAGAGAAAGATACGTCGACCATACGAAGGACAAGGATCGAGAAATTAGAAAAAGGGAGGTAAAAGGAGATGCAGTAGTTGGAGGAGGAAGGACGGGAGAGAGGAGACGGACGCGCGCGCGGACGGACGAGCCTCGCCGCCTGCCTCGTAGAAACATAAAACTTAACAAACGATCAATTTTCTGTTCTTTGTTTCTTACCGGGGTGGAACTACGGCATTTCGCCACTCTCTCCCCCCCCCCCCGGCTCCCCTCGCCTGTCGGCCTCCCTCCGTTTTATTACCCCCTTCCTCTGCCGCTCCCGCGCGCGCTTCCACCCTGTTTCTTCCCCTCGGTCGGTTCCCTCTTCCTCGTTCCCTGCCCTCGCCCCCCTGCTTACCTCCTACTCCTCCTCCTCCTCCTCCACCTCTTTCTCCTCCGTCGCCTCCTGCTCTGTTTCGTTCCTCGCGCGTCTCCCTCTTTTTCTCTCTCGCTCTCTCTCTCTCTTTCTCTCTCCGGCGGCCTGTGCGTCGAAACGAGCCGCGCAGAGGAGAGGCACTCTATCAAAGTAGAGTACGTTCGGCTTGGTTTATTTTTTACTTTGGGAGGGGTCCAAATTGTAAAATCAATACTTCCTCCTAAATTTAGAATGCCGCCGACGCCGCCGTCGACGCCGCCGCCGCCACCGCCGTCGCCGTCGCCGTCGCCGTCGATGCCCGCCGCCGGCACAACGCGCGCGGGCTTTTTCATTTCTTTCCCCCGTAGGCGCGTGTCGCGGCAACTCGTCTAACTCACGGCGCTCTCGTTTGCGGTTCGTACCCCTTTCTCGCCGCCGCGCCGGCAAAAGCTGACCGGCTGGCCGGCCGGCCGGCTTCCGTCGCGATGACACCGGCGCAGTCTTACTGCGGGTGATATTGTCGTTTAATTTGAGGTATTAATATTTAGAATAATATGAGACTCAAATATATGAATAAGTATTTTAGCTAAATATTTTTTTGATTATCTATTTAAATACTTTTTTTGCAGCGAATATTCGTAGTTGTGTGAATCAGAATACTGAGAATAATAAGATGATAAAATATTCTCTTCCACATTTCCTTTTAAAATTGATAGATATATAAGAAGAAAAATATGAAAAAGTACTTTTATGCTACATTTTTGAATATGCGAAAATTGCGAAGATATGCAGCGAATTGCATACAAGAAAGTTATTAGAAGAAGGTCACAAATTACTTCTACAAAACAGAACACGTATAAAAGAAAAAAAAATCACTTGAGTGAAAATTAACTCGATATGAATATGTGAGAGCGGAGAGGTACGAATGCTAAAAGTATATAGCGTAGCTACTTCCGAGATGCCGGGCGACGACGAAAACGAAAGGGACTGTCGAGAGTGTCGAGGCGACAGAAGTTCAGCGCGGCAAGCGTCGAAGGGAAAGGGAAAAGGAAAGGGAAAGGGGAATGGGAATGGGAATGGGAACGAGAACGAACGGGCGGGAGAGACTTTGTGGACAGCTGTTTCCTCGTCTAGCACCACCTGCACCCAGCTTGCTTGTGCGTGCGAGACACATTCTATGAAAAGAAAGAGATGGTCAGAGGAAAAGCTCGACCCTCGATGACGTGGCTTTTTCGACGTCCTTTCCCTCCTACAACTTACGAACTATTTAGGTCGATAACCTCATTTAACTAACTTTGGTCAACCATTACTTTGCTCTTTCCTGGTAAACAATCGCGTAGCGGTAGAGAAACAGAATTCCGTCGAACCATCTGACTGAGAATTCGGAGAATCGTCTGTTGCGCATCGATAGTTTTCATTGATCAACAATTTTATCTTGGATCGATTTTAGTTGTAATTTTAGAAAAAAGAAGAAATTTTCAGCCAATTTCTCAGAGATGTATATACATATTATATATGTATATATTTTTTATAATATTTATATAATACTTTTATAATATTATATAATACTATTATTTATTATATTATTTTATGTCAATCACATTATTTTTATACATCAATTATATGTATAAATATTACTATGCAAATGTTTGTCTTTATACAGGGTGTCCGGTAATAACCGGATAATATCTCGTGGGCTGGTAGAGCAGATTAAACTGGATCGAAAAGTCCTCTACCATTTTGCAAAATTCGCAATCGTTAACGAGATATTAATTTTTGAAGATCGGCGAATAAACGCATATCCGTCCGCCATACCGCTGAATGCAGGCGCGCGGCGAGATACAACTGTCCCACCACTCGTCAACTATCGGCTAGCAACTACCAGCGGTGGGGCGGTCGTATCTCGCCGCGCGCTTGCATTCAGCGGTAGGCGGACAGATACGCGCTTATTTGTCAATCTTCAAAAATTAATATCTCGTTAACAATTGCGAATTTTGCAAAATGGTAGAGGACTTTTCGATCCAGTTTAATCTGCTCTACCAGCCCACGAGATATTATCCGGTTATTACCGGACACCCTGTATATATAAAGACATATGGAGGTAAGATATTTGATAAATAATATGGATATTAATTTGCAATAAAAATATTGAGATATATTTTGTAAAAAATATGAAAATGATATCGCAAATTATCATGATTATCGTACGATATTAATCCTATAAGATACATAAAGATGTAGAGATGAGTAAAGCACATTATACATTCTACTACTTTAAGA
>NW_012027226.1:0-519 GCF_000956235.1 Wasmannia auropunctata
CTTTATGTACAGGTGTAAAAGTTACGAAAAAAGAATTAGAAGCAAGTCCCACAGAGACTCCCAACTTGAACTTATTACAAGATTCCTTAAGTGACGGGAACAGCCTTTTCTTAGTATATGAATTAAGCAAATATTACGGCAAGCAAATGGCTGTGAAAGAAATCAGTTTTCGAGTGAAGCCACAGGAATGTTTTGGATTACTCGGCGTAAATGGTGCCGGAAAGAGTACAACTTTTAGAATACTAACGGGAGAAGAAATGTCTAATAGTGGTATAATGTACTTAAAGCAAGCTGAAATCCATTCGAATAGATTCAAGGTAATAACTTGTGTACTAATTTAATTTCTTTAATGCTATTATTGTTTATAATATTAGAGGATTACTTTTTGCAGTATCTTTCTGAGATGGGATACTGTCCACAAACTGATGCTTTAATACCCTCCTTAAACACTTTTGATCACCTACGATTGTTCGCACGTCTTCGTGGTATACCAAAGTCCAACGTAGAGTTGGAAGTTAA
>NW_012027226.1:539-895 GCF_000956235.1 Wasmannia auropunctata
TTTTCAGCTAATTCTTCCTATCTTTTCGGTGCTTCTAATGGCCTTAAGTTACTATTTGCCAACCGATTCCACAGATATTATTCCATTAACTCTTGACATGTACAGATATCCCAAAACTTTATATTCGTCAAACAACGAATTAATTGGTCAAAAATACAGAGACATTGTTGAATATTTTGGTATAGCAGAGCGCATAGCTTCGAATGCAAGTATTATAGATAGTAAGTGTATTATACATATTATTATATGATTTTTTGTGCATCAGACACAATAATAAATTTGTCTGAACGACAGTTTTTGTATCTATTATATAACTTCGTATAATGTAACTGAGTCGACAAGGCACACAGGGGATA
>NW_012027226.1:915-2218 GCF_000956235.1 Wasmannia auropunctata
TTACCATATCACTCTACATCATGGATATTATTCTTGATCTTCGTATATATTATATAACAGAAATAAGTAAGTTTTTAAATTATATTCAATATTAATTACTATTATATTTTAATATTTATATATTTATTTATTTCCTTTTACAGTGTGCACGATATTGCTTCTGGAGTTATTCGGTGTTAACATTTTACTTTTTACATATCTATTTAGTTTTATGAATAAATCAACGAGTACTATAATAACCATATTGGATGTCATACCTATTGGCTTTGGTAAACTTGCAATATTTGTTCTTAAAGATGTTAAAAGTGTCAAAAAATTTATTGAATTAAATAAATTCAATAATCTATTGAAAATACGAATACAATTTTATATACGAAGAGGATTAATTCTGAAAAATTATTCCAGTTTTAATGCAGTATTCTCTACATAATATAACAGACAATTTTGATTGGCTTCATCCGCTATTCATTCTGCAAAAGAGAATCTTCCGTTTAATTCCTTACGTTAGTTTGTTCCACGGTCAACTATCTTTTTTCAAAGTATCATTAAAAAATGCAAGGTGTCGTTATTTTCCAAATAATTATCAGGATTTGATTTGCCGTCTAAAAAAAGATATTTGTTGTGGTAAGATTATGCAATATTTAAATCAAATGCAAGATGCTATAGAATTTATGATTTATTTCATCATTCTTTTCAGACTTGAATTGCGTAGATGGAATGTGCGAAAATCAATTAATTTACTTCAATGACTTCACATATGATATGAGTTTCAAAGAATGTATAGTATATCTAGCTTTAACACCAATTTTATATTTTGCTTTATTAATTATAATGGAAGAGAAGCTGTTTTCAAAATTACTCATGAAAATAATAGGTACAAAATTAAGAAAGAAACAAGATATAATGGATGATCAAGTGAAGAGAGAGAAACTTGCAGTAGCGGAAGAAATTAATAAAATTAGTAACCAAAGTAACCAAAGTAAGATATTTTTTAATTTAAAAAAAACGATACATGAAACTTAAATAACTGAATTTATGAACATTATAATTTATATAAAATATGTCTATCAGGTGTAGTAGAAAGTTCTTTGCTTTAAGTTTTGTACCGATTAGTGCATCATTTGAAATTGAAATATTTTTGCGCCTTTTTGCGATTTTAAAGTTAATATTAATAGTACAAAAAGCAATGGTGTGTGGACAGCCATAACTTCAAAAATCAATACCGTAAGTCAGTTGTTAATAATATAGCAATGACTAAAAAACATACTCAATACTCATCCATCTAGCATTTTATCTAAAAAAA
>NW_012027226.1:2239-6002 GCF_000956235.1 Wasmannia auropunctata
AAACTGATGCTTTAATACCCTCCTTAAACACTTTTGATCACTTACGATTGTTCGCACGTCTTCGTGGTATACCAAAGTCCAACGTAGAGTTGGAAGTTAATAAATGGATTACTAGACTAAGTAAGGGTGAAATGCAAATAATAAATGCAGAATAAAACAGAGTACATGTAAAAATAGTGCATGAGATAAATTTAAATGTGCGAATGTGTTGTTTCAGATTTAACTGCTTGCATGAATCAGTCAAGCGGTACTTACAGCGGCGGTAATAAGAGACGCTTAAATATCGCAATGGCTCTCATTGGTAATCCTACCCTTGTTCTCCTGGATGAACCTACTACTGGTGTCGACCCTGCAGCTAGAAGATCGCTTTGGAATACTTTGCAGTCCTGTCAGGCAGCTGGACAAGCTATTATATTAACGTCTCACAGGTCTCTTTTAAAGTCCAAATATTTGAAATAAAATATTTGCATTATATTCTAATTCATTTTGTTGAATGAAATATTAAAATTATATTGTTCGACAGCATGGAAGAGTGCGAAGCACTTTGTAATCGACTAGTTATCATGGTGAGAGGTGAATTAGTCTGCATTGGTGCATGTCAAGAATTGAAGCAGCGATTTGGAGCAGGTTACAATATTCATGTAAAATTAAATCCATCCCGAACGGATGAGGATGTTAATAATATTAAGAAAGTTATTAAGTCTACTCTAATATGCGATATTAGAGACGAAAATTTGGTAACGATTTTGCTTCGCTTAGATAACAACAATTAATTGTTTTAATTTATTTTTTATTTTACTCTTAATTTTTATTCATTTTTTTACAGGGTTTTCTTGACTATCATGTAACTAATTGTAATACAACATGGGAAAAAATGTTTAATACAATGAAGAGTTTGAAGCAAAAATATAGTTGCATTGAGGATTACGCTGTCTTATCTGCAACTCTGGAACAGCTCTTTATTCAGTTTGCAAGAGAAGCTGAAATGATCTGATAAACCTCCGACTGATGTTACTAGTCATGAAGAAACAGTATAAATTGCATGCGTCTTATTAGATACCGAAATATATTTAAAATTATATGTACTAGATGAAAATTGAATTAATGGGAATTAATTTATATTACAAGTTGTAGATTAAAAATGCATTTAATTATATCATAATTTTATCTGACACAATTATTAATACACATATTATAGTATACACATATTTAATGTCGTTATTAGAAATTGCTTTTAAATTGTTGCAACAAAAATAATTACAATAATATATATGTATATATAAACGTATATATAATGTATACATTTTATTTAATAGACTATTTAGTAGGTATGAAAGAATAATATTAGAAATTTAGGCTACAGTATTAAGATTTTATTATAATTTATATGTATATGTAAAATTATTTACACAAATATATTCACAGCATTAATTCATCATTTATTTATTTATTTATTCAAAGACACAACATACATCTCAAAATTAATAAATAATAAACGCATTAAAAATAATGCGTGATATATATTACAGTTATTAAGTTCTCAATTAGACAATATCATGCCATGTATATATGTATTTGATGAGCATATATTGATATATTTCATAATGTTGATAACGTCCAAAAGGGGCTTGAATATCGATCAGGAATGTAAAGACAAAAACGATTTCAAGAAAAGAAAAAATTAAAGATTGGGCATTTCATAAATAAATCATGTTATTTTGTATATAAAGAACCGTTCATATATTACGTAAGCATACTTTTGGCCATTTTTGACCCCCCCCCCCGGCCCTCATGTGAGCAAATGTCAGAATTTCTGAACCTCCCCCCCCCTCCCTCAATTACGTAAGATTATCCCAATTATGCTCAATGTAAAGTTAATATTGCTCGTTTTTTTATGACAACAGCAGACATGAAAAATCTTACGTAAAGATATGTACGACCCCCTCTCCTTCCCCATATAATTATTTGTCAGAATTTGACTAACCCCCCCACTCCCAGTCATGCTTATGTAATATATGAACGGCACCTAAATAAAAAATTTGCATAAATAATATATCGATATGTACATAGAACGGATAAACGGAAAATGGTATAAATGCCTGTGCACGGAATACACGTAAATGATCCTCGTCAATCCACTGTCTAATACTGGTAGCCACTGCTTGAACTTCCGCTCTGGTACGAATCCTGATACGCACTGTCTCCATGTCCATTGTGACCTGATAATGAGACAACTCGATCAGCAGTAAATCATACGTAAGATATTAATATGCACAATTATATACATACATAACAATTATATACAACATAAAACGTTCGTTTATATTTGATTCAAAACTCTATGTAACACACCTCCGCTGTCCCCTTCATGCGAATATTTTCCACTACCGCCGTTCTGATTCTCTCTCCTGGCTTCGGCGGCGAGCGCCAATTCAGCCTCGTTGAATTTCCGGTAATATTGGAGACGGTATCGGCAAGTGAGAGCCTTGAGGATGAAAGCCATATTCGTCCACCGTATACGTGATCGAGTATTGCACACCATCGGGCCAAGTATAAGAAAAGAATTCGCACATCGCTTCAGATTCTCCTGCAACACCGGCACGCACTTGACGCAATGTTTTCATTGTCACAGAACGCATCGCGTTGCGACACACGGCACTTCCATCGACACTTTCAGATGCGAATATTGTTTAGCTATCGCTCGTTAAAAAATCAAATCCTAATAGGATTTAATACTGCCATATCAAAAAAATACAACCGTTTCAGCAATCATTAATAATTGTTAGATTGGACGAACTTACCAGTGAAGTCCGATCCTAATTATGCCCTTTGTCTCGTCCGGATGGAAATTATGTAGTTGTGGTCGTGCACGTACCTTGACAACAGATTTTAAAGTACTGTCAAAAATTAAAAACGGCGGTGTAACGCTGGGCGCTGGCCCGCGCCTCCTACGTTCCCGCGCGCTGCGCAACGCCTCTCATGAGTTCAAAATTTCGAGGCAAAGCGCTATCTCTAGGGAGGTGAAAGAAAGGGTGGGGAGATCCATCCGGACGAGACAAAGGGCATAATTAGGATCGGACTTCACTGGTAAGTTCGTCCAATCTAACAATTATGTCTATAGGTATGTCTCGTCCGGATGGAAACTATGTAGATGTTCAAATCAGCGATTTGCCGCAGAACATAATGACTGGAAGTATGGGAACAATATATTAACATTGTTGGGACCATTTTAACATTGCGCATATAAAAGAAAATTATGTGATACATAAGATGTGTTACATAAATTAATAGTAATAAACTAAAAATAATAGGCTTATTGTAATTCCTTTTTTTTTGGATGAACTCGGGTAAATCTACCGGAACAAATCTTATTAGATTGCTTAGGGTTAGAAAAGATATTAATCCACCATGTAAAGTCCTTCTGGAGATGAGAAGGAATTTCCATCATTGCTGAGTAATCTTCGTTGCATTCAGTAAGAGACAAAAATTTTTCTCTTTCAAAGGCCTTAGTGTATAGGAGTCCATACTAGACCGCTGGGCATACTGAAATGAGAGATCCAATTAAATTGGCGAACTCTCTTATGGAACACCTTACCCGGTTAGCCATGTTCTTCGTAAGGCCTAGTAACTTTTCCCAACGATGAGGAGGGATCGAAATTGATTGTTCGTTGGAGTCAAAAATAAAGCCTAAATACTTGCATCTGGACGATGATTCAACGTAATAACTTCGTATAGCATACAACTGAGTCGACAAAGGCACACA
>NW_012027226.1:6022-8063 GCF_000956235.1 Wasmannia auropunctata
CAATAACATTGGTACGGCACTCGTCGATGGAGAAACCTAAGAGAAGAAAATCGTCCAGATAAACAATAGATTGGTAACCCTTGTTACGCAGATAAGTGGTTACAAGACGGAGAATTACGGAGAATTTTCGTAAATATATAAGGGGCCGTAGAAAGGCCAAAAGGCAATACTGTAAATTGATAAGTAATTCTGCGCCACTGAAAACGTAAAAATTTTCTGTGCTCCTCGAAGATTGGTACTAATAAATAGGCGTCTTCAAGATCGAGAGTAGCTATCTGCGTTCCTGGGAGCATCAAGCGAATAACAATCCGCCAGTCCTCTAATTTAAAGTGTGGCGGTTCGATATACTTATTTAACTCTCGCAAATTTAAAATAAAACGTTTACCGCCCAACGACTTTTCTATAAGAAAAAATGATGATAAAAATTGATCCTCGCAAGGCTCTACAAGAATGATGGCTCCCTTAAGACGCAGACGTTCTATCTCCGCGTCACAAAGAGAAGCATTAACGTGAGAAAATTTCGGTTTAGAGAAGGAGGCTTTCGTTGGGACCACAGTGGTAAAATGCGATAACCCCGTATTGCGTCCAAGACTAGCGGGTCATTGGTAATATCCGACCATTGATCGTAGAATTTACTTAGCAGATCGGCGGTTCTTACATTATTTAGTGATGGCGTCGAGTTCGGGACCGGGACTGGGAACGATAGGGGTGGCTCTTGTAATAGGAAGCTCCTGTTTGGCGAGCCGACGAAGGACGAACAGGGGCCTCCGGTTTCCCGAAAAAGCTGATCTGACCGGAGCGGGCTGGTTTCGCGGCTGAGTTGCCTGACGTTGTAACGTCTTTTTCCCCACCTGAGGTGCAGATCTAGCTAACTCACGACCAGTTTTCTCACACGCCTGCGCTGTCTTGAGAGTCTCGGCGAAATTCTGCCCAAACAAAAACTCATCGATGGAAGCAGAGTCCGCGGCATTCTTACCAATGATGTTTAAGGAGGGTTTAGTGAAGGTCCTTCTAGCTAGAGAAAGGCGATAATGGTGGTCGGACAATAAATAAATATCCGAGAAGAACGTCAGGGCTGACTTTGCTTCGTCGTTAAGGCTTTGTAAGACCTCCGGTCTTAATAGAAGTGACATGCCTGAGCCAAGGGCATTGAGGCAGGCGCCCACCAGTGCCTGTGAAAGCGATTGATACTCATCGCGCTTGACTACTGAAGGGGTTAGCGCGGCCGCAAGTTCCTTATTCAGCTTAGAAATAGCCAATGCTGCCAGATTCTTCTTTATCTCGTATTTCGCCAACAGTCTGGTACGGGAGTCCTCGTTTAAGCCGCTTCGAGATTCCGTCTGGATTGAGTTGAGGACGACCGGATTCCAAGGTGAATGATGCCGCGGGAGCATGAACTCCCCCGAATAGCTCAGAAACTAAGGCCTGCGTTTCCGAGACAGAATTAGAATCCTGAGATTCAAGGATCTCCGTAGCAGGTGGCTTAGTAAAGAGTACGTTGTGAGTGGTCGGGAATACCTCATCATTGACGCCAGTCATTGAAATAACTAAAGAGAAAAGCAACAGATGAAATGGCAAAAGAAACCGTCGGTTATGTCCCCTCTTGACCAGGAATAACTCGGAGGCTGGGTCAACAAAAGAACATACCTGATACAACGCCCCAATCAGCTTGAGCGACCGTCGGTTCTTTAATGCCTTGTTCTACAAAGAGAAGGGTATCCACAAAAGCTGCTGCTGCCCTGCTTAAAATGTTCGATTAAAACCGATTATAACGTAATTCGTTTCAATCGATTTTAATCGGTTCAATCTGCGCCCGGATTAAAAAGTAATCGGTTTTAGATCCGAACGAATTATAATTGGTTTTAATATTATTTTTGCGGATTATTTCCAATCTGAATTAATCATTATATTCTAATCCATATTGTTGTCAATTCAAATAAATTCGAATAACCGTATGGATATATAATATCCAAAATAATCCACCTAAACCGTATATTTTTTAACATCTAAGTTTGTTTCAGTTACAAAAACACTGATTCAA
>NW_012027226.1:8083-11213 GCF_000956235.1 Wasmannia auropunctata
CGTGTGCTCTTCCGATCCGAGACAGAATTAGAATCCTGAGATTCAAGGATCTCCGTAGCAGGTAGCTCAGTAAAAAGTACTTTGTGAGTGGTCGGGGATACCTCATCATTGACGCCAGTCATTGAAATAACTAAAGAGAAAAGCAACAGATGAAATAGCAAAAGAAATCGTCGGTTATGTCCCCTCTTTGCCAGGAATAACTCACACACACACACACACACACACACACACACACACACACACACACATTAAACATTAAACTACATCTGTATATTTTGATTTAATTTTTGTTTAATAAGAAAAAATTTTTGTATTTAAATTTCTACTGGAAGGAAAGTTTCAAAGAGCAAAACCAGCAGATCGAGCGAATCCAAGGAATTTCACGAGAGAAGGCCAAACGACAATAAGAAATAGAATATAAACGAGAGATAAACACAGAGAGAAAAATACCAAGCATAAACATAGTCCGAGTTATCAAAGGAAAGATGAACAATGGATATCAGGTTAATCAACTAGTTCTGTTTTGTGATTGCATCTTATATTTAATGTCCCCGCATAAATCGGCGTGAGACAAAAGAACTGAAAACTCATAAATAATATAGCATCCCACAATGTTTCTCACAAAGGTACGATACACAAAACCGTATTATGCAACGAAATCTCAGTGTTTTAGTGCATCATGAAAAAACGCTGCTTAATCTCGCTGGCACTCTGAACAAGATAAATTTTGTAGGAAATTATTTGAATATAATTTGTTTACGTATTATTATTCTTTATCTATATAAAATAATTTACTGATTATTAAAGAAAAAAAAACGATATACAAAAGTGACTTTTTAGAAAACAAACAATATTCTACACGGAGAAAGCAAGCCAAGAATAACATATACGAGCGCATTTTTCTTAATAATAGGACTGTTCAAACGCCACTCTTTAAATCCATTAGAGCATCAACGAAATTACCATTAAAAAGCTCATTTTTCATTGGCACATATCCTCTGAATCGTTCAACTGCTTTAAACAGATCACTTTAATCTCTCAATTGTCAAGGTTAATTCGAGTACCTGTAGCTTTTATTTGTGATAAGCTTATTTTCGTTATAGTTCATGCCATTACTGTCGGTTGACTAAATATTACATTGGCCCTTTTTGCACAACATTTAATGTATTGAAAGAACTGTAATAGATTCCTTGTTAATGTAATAGAAAATTTAACTGAACGCTGAAAATGAGACAAACGCAGTTAATTAAGCTAACTATGCAGTTAACTAAACGTGAGGAAACTTGAGAAAATAGCGCACATACACAAGCAATGAAATTTAGTATCGCTTATCCGGTTTCTCGGCTCTCCTTTCTTTCATATATATATAACCTTTTTGTACAGATTGAAGACGCAAAGTCACCATCCACGGTGATACTTATACATTATACACTAAAAACTCTCAAACGTATTTCGAGTATGTTCTACTACACGTATTTGGTAAGTTTACTTTTATTTTTGCTTAATCTTTATAATATTTTTTGTTTATAAATGTATTCCTTCTTAAATCCTTTTAGTTTCTATATGAGTTTATCTTTTCTTTTCTTTTTTAATTTTTGCTTTATGTAAAATATTATATATTAATGTCTGATGTCTAATATTCTTCATTTTGGATTCTTAATTCAGTAAATCACTTTTTCTTTTATAGATTATGGATTGTGTTTTTTTATTTGACTAATAAATTTATTTTTGCCTATTTTATTAGTTTTAACAGATTTTATTTGTACTATGATTATCGTTTTAGGCACCGTTACTTTTTGCTACTGTTATTACGATAAAATTATTATGTTGAGATTATTATAATCTGTTTTGAACTTCATTATATTTCAACCAATTAAAAAATGTATAATCCATAATTTCTAAAACAAAACTGATATAATGAATTCTCTAAGAACACGCAATTAATCCGTATTTAAAACATTGTTTATTTTTTACAGTATGATACTTGTGTAAACAATAATTTAATTATTATTAGAAATATGAATAGTGCTCGAAAATTTGTTTCAAAACGTCAGGCTAGATTATCGCAAATAAAACGAATAGAGACCTTGCAGGATGTTTCGAATGAAATTTTGCATACTGTTGATTCTTTTGACATCTTATAATTTAAATTTACATAATATTGACAATATAACAAATAATGAATCTTATAATTTTAGTATAGAAAATATACATAACAGTAAAGACGTCCACTATGGTAAAAGTACTGAAAAACTCCACTATGATTAATATCACAATAATAGTATCCAATAAATAATGATAACAACTTTCACAATTTTTTTATAGAAGACATATACAGGGTGTCCCAAAAAAGTCGTATGTTCTTTCACTGGCAGATTCTGGGGAGCATTTTAAGTCAAAAACTCTTATTCGAAAATGTCGAGGTTATAATACTTTTCAAATTATAAACGATTAAAGTTCTCTAATTGTGGCGTCTGAAATTCGCGCGCTCAGGCATGATACATTGCGCGCACAATTGCGGGGTGCCCTTGTTCATTGAATCACATTTAAATATTGACATAATTGATGCGCTTAGCGCAAAAATATCTAACTGCCGAAATTGAATTTCCTATTTTAAAGCATTAATTATTTTATAAGTTAATAACGCTTTAAGTTTGAAGTCTGCTTTACATAATCTTTTAAATATAATTTGTATTAAACGTGATAAAAAGTATACTCACTATATGTATAATGTTAATAGCACAATGTAGACTAATTAATGTTTACTTAAATTATTATACTATATTATATGTATTTTTTTTAGAATTTAGAAAACAGATTTTGAGCAAATTATATAAAATAATATACAAAATCGATATTATGGAAAAAAAATTGTATGGTTGAGGAGAAAATTCAATCATCGAATTATTTTAAGCAAGAATGTGAATTTCAATTTCCAATATCAATTCATTTCCATTATCGGAACTGACACATTTCGAAGGGCAATTAAAAGATAAAAAGTTTAAGAACGAAGTAATAAGATACACATTTTTATTTTTACTATAATAACATAGAGATATTTCTTTCAATATATGTAAATTTAGTTAGAAATATATATGTAAAATACTAGACGTGGCACAATCCTGTTAAA
>NW_012027226.1:12576-20128 GCF_000956235.1 Wasmannia auropunctata
TTTTTAGCACCAACTGATAATTTCTGAATTCATCTATTTATGTGATCTCAAAGTGTACCAAGTTTCATTAGAATCAGAATTTGACACTTCGCGAGGTTCCTTTGTAAGTCATTTTTTGCGTGTGTCTTCGGCACATCAGTGGGATAGATAACGATCCCCAAGGTGATGAGGTGGAGACGCCAGACCTTTACCCGGATATTCAGCTTGACCCGTTCGTTTGAGATAATCCGGAGTTTCCGGCGGGTCGACTGGTTGATGTCAATTAGTATCCTCCCCACAGAATGCCTGCATCCGTATTCTTCTTCTCCTCGATTTCGCTGTATAAGGCAGGCTTACTGGAGAGTGGAGACGCTAGTGACAGGTAATAAGACCTGACTAAACGACGGAGCTGCATCTTCCGCGCCGCATCTTTTTTTGCCTATCCGTTATTTGCCTTAATCCGAGCATTAATAGAAAGTTGTTGACGGTGGAGGTGAGGAAAGAGGAGGTGTAGAGGGTGCGGCTCGCATCTCATTATCCCCGAAGGTAGGAAGAAAGATAAAAGGTGTTGGGTGCGGCTCGTATCTTAATCCTCCGGAGAGAAAGGCGGAGGGTGCGGTTCGTACCTAACTCCTCCTGGGGATTTATGCGGTTGTAGAACAACGCTTTATCGATTACGAAAGTTATTTTATTCCAAAATGCCGTTTCTTACTATCCGGTTACGTAGTACCGGGTATGTAGAGCGGGTTGAGATAAAATTATTATAAACGCTTTACTTATTCTATCGTCTTTTAAGCAATCATGCTAGCTATTATTGTACTAATTATATGGCAATTGGCAATTAATGAATTCTAAAAAGATAATTCTGATCCACAAGGTGGATCCCTCCCGCTGGACGTCACTGATGCACGTGGTGTATATATATATATATTCACGTAACGTAACATATGTTTGACCTCGTCAAAATAAACTACTAGTGCAGTGAAAACAGTATTGAAATGTAGTAGTGTTTTCACTGCACTAGTAGTTTATTTTTACGAGGGAGATATATAGGATAGAAGCCATGATGACGTCACGCATACATATAGCTTCCTCGTTATCGTACTTGCATTTTTTAGGGTGCCAGTATATAAAACGCGGAAAAGCGGAGAACAAAATTAATTAGATTTTACTACATTCCTGCGTTTCCGCGTGTTCTGTTCCGTCTGTTTTGATTTCCTAATATGTATTACATAGAGCATATTTTGAACAGAAAAGCGGAACAGGGAATTATAAAATATTAATTTTTAATGATATTTATTTATTAAAATGCCTTTATTTAATGAACAAGCGGAAAAGATAAGCATATTAATAAAAATTGCAATAAATAAAGTATAAACACAATTTTTTAAATGATTATAAATGTCTATTTGTCACTATACCGCTTTGCCGCTCAAAATATGCTGCGTGTAATATTAGGAAATCGAAACAGACGGAACAAACGCGCGGAAAAGCGGGAATCTGATAAAATCTAGTTATTTTTGTCCTCTGCGTTTTCGCGCGTCATGGCATCATTTTTAAAAGCAGTCACGTACAGTCCCGCAGACGCAAAGTGCCACTGTACCTGTTGTCGTCGCGTTCGAGGAAATGCGAGAAACGCAATTGATTTAACGTGACGCGTTGAAATAAGTGTCCCAATATATCGCGTATACAAAAACGCTATCACCTTTGATAATATGATAAAATAAAGCCTTATAAGACAAATAACAATCTCGCTATTAAATGCGTTTGCGAAAAATATTATTTGTGACATGTGACAGCTCTCGCACGTGAGTATATTTCTTGCGTAAGGAAAAGGGTAAATAGTGACAGATTTTTTCCTCTCTTCCCTACAATCTAATTTCAAGTTCACAAGATATGATTTTTTCCTAAAAAAGACTTTCCACTTTCAAATATACAAAAAACTTAATTAGAGTTTCCATAAGTCATGTATACGGGCTAGATTTTCATAAAAACTGAAACCTACATTTGTCACCATTTGCCCCACTCTATGTAGGTACAAGTATATAGTGATAATTATAAAATACATAATTCTTAACTCCTATTCGATCTTTCTTTTGACATTTTGATTAGATAAGGTAATTTATATTAATTTCTATACTCTGCCATATGTAATTTTTTATTTATTAATAAATAATAGTATTGTAGTAATATTATTTGCCCACGCACTTAGCATTCAACGATATTTTTTCAGAAATTTTAATTTATATATACATATACATATATATTTCTTTATTTTAGTAAAACATTTAAGAAGACGGATTATAAATTAAAAATCCATTTATCGTAAAATGAAAATAAAGATGTGAAATAAAAAACAAAACAAATCATTGGCTGCTTTTTACAAAACTAAACTAATATTTCCTAGTTACACAAAGATAATAGAAGAAAAAACATAAAATTACTTAGAAATTAAATTGTATTTTAAAGATAAATGTCCAATTTCATCAGTCTAGTGTAACAAGCATTAACAAACTAGTCGTAGACTAGTATTTCTTACTGAAAATCACATTTATTTTGGATCTTGCCTTGTGACTAATCTCATATTATCCCATATGACTTAGAAAAACCATATTTAAATATAAAAAAACTTTTTGACTTGTCATTATTTAGCCCACTAAAAGTTATTATTATTTGCCCCAGGAGCTGCTTTTTTCTTTAAAACTTTACTCAGAGAAATAAAATTAATATATAAGCGTAGGAATTATATCAAAATAGAAAAAAAGTTACCGTATGATATAGAATAGATTAGATATATCTCATTTAACGATTCAGCAATTAAAAAAATATAACTTAAAATTCCAAAAACAGTTCCAGGTTTTATCTTATTTCACGAATGCAAAATTTTAGACTTCACCGCTAATTTATTTGACTTTTAATTTTTCAGAATGATTAGATGCTTAATTATTATCTTTCTATTAACGAGTAATGGTAAAATAGACGCGGAAACAAGAAGAAATTTAAGTGACATTATTCGCTCCCTGTCATTACTTGCTCCCCCCTCTTCCCTTATACAATTGTCAAATAATTATCGCCCCATGTAATAGCTTTGTATAAACGTTTCTTAGTTTTTCTGCATTCCAAACGATAAGGACGTGGAAATTAAGCAATACATACGAACACGTGTCTATTCCAATGTACTATCTAAATTGCAAAGTATTACGAGCCCGCGAAGCCACGTAATATTGAAAATCAAATTAAATCGACAACTGTTCACTTGCAAAATAGGGGAGACCTGAGCTGGTTGATACATGGAGCATTTTGATACATTCAAAATTGCTGCAAAATGACAAACGGTAATATCCATTAATAAAAAATCCGTGTTATGTTGAAGTTGTGGTTGAGTCGAATTCATTGTTGCCTCTTTTCCGCGATGCCAATTGGTTGTTCTAAGCTCGATTGTGTCACGTTCGACTTCCGTGTCGTATTGACGCGCGCGTAACGCGCGCATGTTTTGTTCTAGTTCCTATCTAAAAAAAGCATGTTAAGTCGAACTCGAAATGAATCGTTGTTCTCAAAATTATTGTTTACTTTGCTCCGCAACGCTTATTAGTTCTCTTGCTGAGCTAACTTCATGAGCAGCTGTCGTTGCATTGACTTTTGACAGTTGTATGTATTGAGTTGATGTACATTTTAGTGAATTATAGTAAAAAGTAAAAGTGCAGTTAAATAGCGCGCGCAAAGCGCGTGTCTGTAGTGCTGGTATTATTAAAACAATAACAAATTTCTAAAAATGCAATCAATCTCTTCGATGAGCTGAGAACATGCATATAATTTTTTTAAAGCAATCAAAAATTTCTAAAAATGCAATCTCTCACTTCGAGGACTCGAAGACGTGTATATAATTTTTTGAAAAGAAAAGAAGAATTTCTAAAAATGCAATCACTCACTTCGAGGACTCGAGGACATGCATGTAATTTCTTGAAAAGAAAAGAAAAATTTCTAAAAATGCAATCTTAGCGGCTTACGTATATTTTGACAGTTATGTGTATTAAGATTTGTTTTAGTAATATTGGGGTTAATAGTGTAATAGCAATATTAACACTTTATAAAGATTTTTTATTATTTTAAATAATTTGCACGTTTTCAACAATTTTTAAACTATTATAACAAATTCATCATGTATTTTAAACATTTTTGACTAATTAATTAAATTAAATGTAAAGTAGAGTAATAAGAAACACGTTATGACACGATGCAAGTGTTTGAAGTGCCTCGTGCCAGTCTTGGTCATGTCGATCCTGACCGCGCGAATTCCACGCGCGCCCATTTGTGAACTTCAATAACTTACCATTTAAATTCTATTCATCGAGTCGCGTTTTGGTAAAGAATTTTTCGTTTTAGAATTTCACAGAGAATACGCTGGTACCTGGCGGTACGCCAGTTCTGGGACACCCTGTATTGTAAAATAAATTATTACTGCGTTGTTTTCTGTTCCGACATTGATAAAAATTTTTCTTTTCCTCTTGGATGACTTCAAGATTGTTTCAGATATGTTTTACTAAACACATTTTTATAATAAAATTTCTATTATATATTTTATTAAAAAAGATTGATACTTTGTGTGGTATTTTTTTTAGATAGCAGTTTTTGTTTAATATTATTAACATTATAATCTTTTGTAATCAACAAGTATGTGGAAACATGTTCTTTAACATGATTAACAAGAGACCCACACAAGGTGCGCGCACAATAGCTACAGCATAGAGAAAATTATCCAAGCATCTTGACTCTCTTTGGATTACTTTCCGCCCAAAAATTAGACTTGAAATAAAATAAATGGAAATAATAAAATAATAAAATAAATTTTTTTTAAATTTTTTGATGCCTACACGACAGACATCTCTATGCTGTAGCTATTGTGCACCTTGTGTGAATCCCTTATAAGAGGAAAAGTACAGGAACGAAGTAACGATTGAAAGAGAATTAAAGAGTAAATGGAAAATTGCAATAATGAGTGAGAAAAAGTCTGTATGTGTTTATATGCTTATACACAGTGCGGTCCATAAGTTCCCGGACTGATTTTTTTGCAGCCTTCCCATTGATGCCATTTATCAGACGACTGTTGAACTACGTAGTGTGAACCCTTTCGAACAGCCGTGGTGAGTGGCATAATTTTAGCCGCAATTGTTGAAGAGTGCGGACGTCTGATATTTGGTGTTGCGTATGTGTGTCAGACTCGGGAGATGGATGGGAAAGAAGAACAGCGAGTACCCTCTAAATTTTCTGGAGTGAATTTTAACTCTTTTGGAGTAAATCTCACTCCAAAAGAGTAAAAATAGTGCCACTCAAATGGCCGAGTGGCAGTATTTTCAATCTTTTGTTGTGAGATTTACTCTAAAAAATTTAGAAAGTAGCAATTAAATTTTGTACGCCTTCTGAATCAGTTCAAATGTCATTGCCGCTGAAAAATCAGCATTGCAGCAAAATTTAATTGCTACCCGCTGTTTTTCTTCCTCGTCTATCTGCTAAGTCTGCACGTAAAAAAATTACTTAGCATTATTAGCTAAATATCAGTAACTAGTCCAAACTTTGCTGTCATTGCTAAAAGTTAGCTATTAAAGATAAAATATATTTGTTGCGAGATACAATTTTATTAACTAAAATAAAAGCGTACTTTAACAAGAGTAGCTATAAGAAAGTGGCAAGAGGAAAGAATAATTTTGCTGAAAAATTTAAAAGTTTTACTGGATATTCCTCAATAGAATTAGCTAAACATTATTTGATTCAGCAAATATTTTTTGCTGTAGCACCTAAATTTTAACAACTAATAAATTTAGCTTTGGCAGTAACAATTATATTAGCTGTCTCTATTTTAAAAACACACGTTAGTAGCCACGGCTATATTTTAGCTGCGTTGGCCAATCCTTTCTTTGTGTATGACACACACACATCATAACACCAGGCTACAGCAAACGTTCGCACTCTTCAACAAATGCGGCTAAAATTATGCCACTCAACATGACTGTTCGAAAAAGTTCAAACTACGTAGTTCAACAGTCGTCCGATATATGGCGTCAATGGGAAGGCTGCAAAGAAATCAGTCCGGGAACTTATGGACGGCACTGTGTATGTGGCAGTTGGCACCTGGACCGAACCGAAACCGAAATCGATAACCGGATCAAAACCGTTATTTTAGTCGGATCGAAACCGAAAACCGGACCGAAATATTGTGCAGGTTAATGGACCGGATCCATAACCGGCCAAAAACTTTTTTTCTGGTTTTCGGTCCATTTTTCGGTTCGGTTTTCGGTTTGGAAAAAGATATACGGTAGCTGTACTTCCATTTTTCTTCCTAATCAAATCTCACGCCACGTTTGCTCCATAATGCTTACTATATCTATATGGAATATCCCTACTTTATGTCCGGATTAAAATCTTATTAGAAAGCTACAACCAAAAGCAGAAGAGAATCTCAAGAAAAACTAATCTTGGAATTCTGATAAGAAAAAAGTACGACTCAACCAGAGTTGTACAAATTAATTAACGATAATTAATCTGACGGTACCAGCCACGCAAGTGAGCGTCGAATGGCTGTTCTCAGGATTAAAATTCGTGCTATTCTCGTTAAGAATGAACATCGATGAAACAATTTTGGAAAATCAACTATTGATTAAAACTAACCGAATTTTTGTCAACAAAGATTTTATTCAGTAGAGATAAATTTTTTATAATATTCAACTTATATTTGTATTACTTTTTTTATGCATAATACTTATCTTTTATAAATTTTACAATAAGTAATTATATATGTAGACCCGTAACCGTAACTGTAACCGAAAAAGACCGAAATCCAAACGGTTACGGTCACCGATATTAGCAAAAGAACTGAAACCCAAACCGAAACCTAAAATTGGGTATAGCCTCGGATCGTATACCGTAACCGGACTGAAATTTTCTTTCGGTCCCTGGTTGGCACGTAAACAGTATGCAAAAATCAAAGTCCAAAATTTTTATATATATATATATATATACATATATATATAGTATATATATACACGGGATGTCTTCGTATAAGTGGCCACCCCTTTTTATCTCGTAAACTAATAGAGATATACCTAATAAATATAATATCAAATTAAACAGCTCTGATTAGACTAAACTTTATTGTAAGCACAGCGATCACTTATAAAAATATTATATAAATATTATCTATGTTAGAGAGCGGAAAGACATGATTAATTTTTGCACGGTAAAGTGACATTTTAATATGGTAAAAGTTGTAGCGTTCTTTTTAACTAATACAACGATGTGTGATATAACAACGATGTGTGATATATTTATCTTACAAATTATACAAATTATTTTGGTTTAAAGTATTGCTGGCGACTGTTACCTATTCAGTTTCGGCCCTGAAGAGTGGCCAACTTCCGACTTTCACGTTGACAATTGACGTGTAATGTTTTTATTTGATCATAGTACTCACGTCAGTGCGAGAGTCGGAAGTTGGTCACACCGCAGGGCCGAAATGGAAAAGATAGTAGCCGCCCGCAAAACTTTAAACCAAAATAACTTTTATAATTCGTAAAATAAT
>NW_012027227.1:0-434 GCF_000956235.1 Wasmannia auropunctata
AAGCGGTCGTGAACGTGCAATCTACGGACAATGCATGTTTCGCGTTGTCAGTGGTGGCCGCTCTATATCCAGCTAAAAATCACTCGGAACGGGAATCATCGTATCCGCATTATAAATCTGTGTTAAATCTCAAGGACATTGAATTTCCGATGACTTTAAGTCAAATAAAAAAGTTTGAGAATCTCAACGCAATCTCCATCAATGTATATACTATTGAGAACAAGGAACAAATATCGATCCTACCGATTCGTCTTGCCGATACGAAGAAGAAGAAACATGTCAACCTACTATACGTGGAGAAAGATGGTGTGGGACATTTCACATGGATCAAGAATTTGTCCCGCCTCATGAGCTCGCAACTGAGCAAAAACGCGCACAAGAAATACATTTGCGATAGGTATGTCTAATAAAAACTTTAAAAAAATTTTAAATAA
>NW_012027227.1:12572-13818 GCF_000956235.1 Wasmannia auropunctata
AACAGGGAACTATATGTCCCAGTACCTCCCCCTATGCTAGTCCTATAGTATTGGTGCGGAAAAAAGACGGAAACATACGTTTATGCGTCGATTATCGTGAGCTTAATAAAATAACTGTTAAAGATAATTTTCCTACCCCAATTATCGATGACCAGTTAGATTGCTTACGCAATAAGTTCTTCAGTATTTTCGATTTACGAAATGGCTTTCACCACATTAAAGTGGCAAATGATTCCGTAAAATATACATCTTTTGTAATCCCTCTAGGGCAATTTGAATATACAAGGATGCCGTTCGGATTGACGAATGCACCTCGTGTATTCCAACGATTTATTAACAGTATTTTTTCAAATTTAATTCGACAAAATAAAATTTTATTATATCTCGACGATATCCTAATTGCTACGGAGACTATCAACAAACACCTTGACATTTTGCGAGATGTATTCAACCTCGCTCGACTGCATCATTTAGAGTTTCGGCTCGATAAGTGTTTCCTTTTGTACGAGGAGATTACGTACCTCGGTTATATTGTTAACAAAGACGGAATCCGCCCTAGTACCGATAATATTGACGCAGTTTTAAATTACCCATTACCATGCATGTAACATTAAGGATGTATGTACAAAGATTTATAAGATTAGCGAGTTACTTCAGACGATTCGTAAAGAACTTCTCAATGATTGCAAAACCATTGTATGATATGATAAAAAGAATTCTGCTGAATTTAGATTTGAGTCGGAAGGATTACGCGCATTTGAAACGCTTAAAATTGCACTAGCTAATAAACTGATTTTAACCCTATATTCGCCGAAACTCGAAACCGAATTACATTGCGATGCCAGTGCGAATGGCTATGGAGCGATACTCATACAAAAACAAGTTGACGGAACACGTCGACCAATAGCATTCTTTAATCGCAGAACTTCCGTGCCCGAATCAAAGTACCATAGCTACGAACTTGAATATTGTATAAAAGAAATACTGTATAAAAGAAAAGGTAATTTCTTAGGAAAAATAATGATAATCTCGGTGTTGTTAAGAGACCCCTCGTAGCACCTCTAGCATTTGTCATATCATCATGCTTGAGCGCGCAAAATTTCAGCTTTGTGATTAGCCTACTTTAATCGCTATTAATTTAAAAACTATTATAGTCTCGACATTTTCGTATAAGGATTTTCGTCTTAGAATATTCTAAAGAATCCGCACTTAAAAGGAAATCCGCGAGTTTTGGGACACCCTGTAT
>NW_012027227.1:15191-15885 GCF_000956235.1 Wasmannia auropunctata
GTAACTTTCAAGCCTTATAATTCGAAAAGTAATTAATGGAAAAATAATTTATTATAGTGTTTTAGAAAGCTCTCGAGATAAACTGCAAGAATATTTAATGAAAAATGGGGGGTTCCATTTAAAAAATTTAAAGTGATCTTACCCTGTCTTTAGCGACGCCACCCAAGGTCAAATTGATAAGATTAGTAAATAGATATTTTTAAACCCTACAAATTTTGTCTGAAACATTTTTCTGTAAAACTTATTTTTTTTTTTCATATTTTTTCCTCACCCTATATATACAGTGCCCGCCAAAAGTTCCGGGCCACCTAAATAACTTTTGAATGGTTTGTAATATAGGATTGAAATTTATAGGAATACAATGGGATCACAAAGTCTATTATTTAACCACAAAAACACCCTTCTCCACATCTCCGGGGGGCGGGGAAGGAGAAAGTCAAAAAATCTTAAATGGAATGTGAAGTCGAGTGAGGGCTCGTTCGAAAGGGCTTTCCGAGACGAGAAAAACGCAGGGTCGCCGAGCTTTCTACGATTTATTTTCGCAGAGTTATGATTATTTAAACATTTGAGATAAGGATCCCGCGGTTCGTCACTTCCGCCGTATTTCATGACTCCAAACCCTCTCTGTTGTGTATGTGTGTGTGTGTGTGTGTGTGTGTGTGTGTGTGTGTGTGTGTGTGTGTGTGTGTTGGTG